>NC_024325.1:12142665-12200397 GCF_000523025.1 Cynoglossus semilaevis
TGACGTAAATGACATGCTCTTTGTAGCGGATGAACAGGTTGCGGAGAATTCCGGCCTCGTTGAGGTCGCCTAGACGGATCATGTCCTCCACGCCATGAATGGAGGTCGGGTGCATGGGTTTGATGTTGGTGGCGCTCTGAGGAAATATCCAGTGTTCCTGGAATTAAATGTTAGAAAATACAGCTGAGATGAAAGTCACTAGTTATTATAACAATAATAAAACCCACATTCACTACTGCAGTACTGCATGTTATTGCAGTACTGTATGTTATTGCAGTACTGCATTGACTTACATCTTCACTACTGCAGTACTGCATGTTAATGCAGTACTGCATTGACTTACATGGCCTTCATCATCCAGGACCTGGGTCTGTCCGGAGTCACACCGTTTGACCACCGCGCCCACTGGAACGTCAAACTCTCGACCAGTTTTCAGGTCCAGCCACACATAATCTCCCTGGATTGAAGTAGATTACTGACACATTAATATAAATATAACAATGAACACAGATTTATCATCTAAAACTCTCCTCCAGACAGACCTAACGTCATTAAGGACGTGTGCAGTGCTCACTGCTGCCCCCTGTGTGAACTCATATTCCCGTTTGTATAAAAGACTTGCCTCACACCCACGCACCAACCAAACCAATTATTTTTAGCATCTAAATCTTTGAATGGAAGGTTTTTATTTTTGAGACCGGTTAAACAATGACCTGGGTGAAGCCACACAGGAGATGATGTAACTTTTGTTTGGTCAGGTTTATTCTTGGTGATTAAATCCTGATCTGATTTGGGTGGAACAAAGCCAGGAATCTCAGTGTTTCCTTTCTCAAACTGCCACCTGCAGACGCTCTAAGTCTGCAGGTTATTGAGATGGAGAACAACAAAAACCCGCAGCACCACTGAGCTCAGACCTCGCCTCCACAGTCTAGACCCTGACCTTAAGGCTGCTATTTTTATTCCCCTCCCTGTGAATGAGATTCTCAGCCTGCAGCGTCTGAGTCGCGCCCTGCAGGACTGAGTCCAGAGCCCAGGCAACAGAATCGAATTTGTAAAGAATAACATTCAAGGCCTGGACATGAAGTAAATCTGAGCTGAGAGACCAAAAGGAGAGGAGACGAGCTGCCGTCTGTCTGCTGTCTTCACAAAAAAACTGAAACAGAGACGAGGATACGATTTTTTTTCTAGTGAAAAATTAAACTTTCTGTATGAAAGGAGACAAAGTCCAAGGATGTTCTACCACGAAATCTTCTGCTCTTCACTTCTGTTAAAAATTCAAAATGAGCGTGACAGATAATGTGACTTTTTTTTTCATGTTATGATGACACACCTGCTGCAGAATGACCATGGTTCAGCTGTGAGTTGATTCCAGGTCATCAGATGTCAGAAGTGAGGCCTCTGCAAAGTCAAAGTCAGAGTTAAATACTGAATATTAATAAAAGTACATTGATAGTAGCAGAAAAACAATGAAGACTGTGTTCCTTCTACGTCATGGCTCTGTTCACACAGTGGAGTCGTAGCAGACACACACACAGCCATGTGCTTCAGATGGTAGGAGGCTTACTCGGATTCCTGGGGCTAATCCTGTTACTTTAGTACGGAAGCATATTTGTCGACTGCTGAATCATTTTCTACCCCACCGAGTCTTTTCTGCCGTAACCTTAGATACAGTCCTGTAGCTCGGGGTTCTGTTCTACTGACGCAAACGGAGCAATATACTGTAAATCTCATCATTAATATTGTCAACATTGACATGGGGATAAAAATGTTCACTTTGATAATCTTATCATCAATATTGTCAACATCAACATGGGGATAAAAATGTTCACTTTGATGTAGAAAACAAAGGAAACTCTGACCATTTTCTCGACTTTTAAAAACAACAAATTATATAAAAACAAATTATTTTGTACGTACACTATGCGATAATTTGTCTCTGAGTTTATTTTGCAGGATAAACAAATACTGTATATGACTAACAGAAGAAGTTAAGTACTAACACAAGAATGTGTTTTCTGCTGGGACACTGCCCTCTACTGACATTTTCTCTTCTTACCTCTTCCTTTCCAAATACTCTGAGTAGCAATGTTTCTTTTAAAAGAAGGTATTTCATAGGTAGATTTACTACAGTAATGTACAAATACTCAATAGTGTCCTTCTAGTATTTAGTATGACAGGAAGTTCATATCTGCTAGCTCAGACGTGTTTGTAACAAAAAAGATATTTTTGTGATCATTCACAGTTTGCTAGAGCATCATTTTTTTAATTATTTTTTTTGTTAAAGTTCAAGAATTAGAATTTGTTTCCACCCTGAATTTCTGGTATATTCTGCCACAGAAAGCAGGACCAGTTGAGAAACGTTGACCAATTACACTCCATATAAACATATCTGGGTCATTTCCTCTACAGCCGAAGGCCCTATGATGTTGGTATGACACAAGGTACACAAAAGGTAAAGGTCAAAGTTCATTGTTTCAACTCATTGTTTGGCCCTCCCCCCTGCTCCCACCCCCTGGCAACGTGTGCAGAGATTTTCACTTAAAGGCCTGCAGCAAGACCACTAACACTTAACAGATAATCTGTGTGTGTGTGTGTGTGTGTGTGTGTGTGTGTGTGGTCTTTAATACTGCTTTAACAAGCATGAGTACTGTGTGTCTGTAGCAGTTAGGACTCACATGGCAGGGATTCGGGGGACGTGACGCATTCATCGTTGAGCTACTCTGTTGTTTTCAAGCTGCGTCCATTTCTTCATGAGCTTTGACCTTTTTTACATTCTGCAAAAAACACAAACACAGCCGTCTATTTATTCAGATCACAATTGATATGCACTTTATAATCCGCTTTTTTGTCAGCTTCATTCACTTAACATTTTGATTTGGGTAGCATTTAGCTACTTTGGAGCTCAATGTTTCTGGTTAAATATTATATTATAGTAATAGTATATCTGTTATAGTTAAATGTGTTATTTTGGTATAATTTTTTACCTAACCTCTTTCTATTTGTGGGCTAGCATAGAATGTTTTAGAAAATAAGTTCAGCTCGATAGCTTGTAGGCCAGAGTCTGACATCAAAGTTTTTCTGTGACAATTTCCTCAGCTATCCTCGGCTATTGGCAAAAGTCCAGGCTAGATTTGAGGTCTAGCATAGTTAGCCTAACTGCTTTTCAGTCAGTTTGCTACCTCGTTCAGCTTATACAATGTTGAAATTTAGAATTCATACAGCTAGTTTAAACCTGGGTTAACAGGCCCTGACTTTGTAAACCTTGTCCTACAGCAGGGATGTCCAAACTTTTTTGGGTGCGGGCTAAAAACAGATAAATAAGCAAAGGCCCGGGCCGCATCCCCCCCCCCATTACTTTTGTCACTTTAATAAGGCACTGTTTTATAAAATCACCATCTGAGAACGGTTTGCCATGCTGGGCAATGAGTTTAGCGACTTCATAACTTGCTGTCGTGGCGTTTTCCTGTGTTTTGTTAGAACGAAAAAAAAACTGCTGTTGAACTTGCAGACTAGCTGCCATTTGCTGGAATTTCTGTGCTCGTTCGGCACCTGTGTATGATGCGTAGCTCTGATGCTTCGTCTCATAGTGTCGACGGACACATCCTTCATCCTTCAGCCTTCATCACGGCAACATCTTCATGGCAAATCAAACAGACACACTTTCCGTTGATCTCTTTGAAAAAATATTCATTTTCCCACCGTGTTTGAAATCTTCTGCACTCACTCGCTATCTTGCGTTTCTTCGGTGCTGCCATTTTGGGGACTGGTGTTAATTGTTTTTCTTTGCTTAATTGTGTTTAGTGAAGAAGCACCTTTTCTGACTGGCTCCATCTAGTGTTGAAACTGAGAAGTGCAACAGACTTGAGCTCAAGCGCCATGTGCGGGCCATATTCAATTATATTTTCAGAACTTTTTGCGGGCCAATAAAAACTGCCCCGCGGGCCGCAGTTGGCCCGCGGGCCGTAGTTTGGACACCCCTGTCCTACAGTATATAAAGCTCATCTTATTGTTAATGCTGCTAAAGTGTTTTCATTGAACTCCGTTCACTATACACAGTTATATACTGTTATCACAGAGTAAACAATCCTCACCTGCCTTAACAAACTCTCCCTTTCCCCATTCTAGCTGCTAAGAAGAGTTATGGGAGTCATTACTTTTTCCCAGAATGCCATTCATTTCTGCCTGTGTGAACTATCAGACAAACACGTTGTTGCATCTAAAAAGAGATTATCTCTAATTAAATCTAAGGCAAAAACAAATCATTCTGATCAACAGTTCAATGTCTCTACTTGAAGAGGCCATAATGGCTGCTTTAAATGCAGGCAGTGACCACTCTCAGCAGTAAGAGGCTTTGGCCTAAAGCTGCAGCAGAGCCGTAGTCTGAGCCACTTTCACCGGCTACGCTCACCTGTCAGTGCATTTCCGGTCCTGCTCCTCTTCTTCTTCCTATTCTTCACTTGTATTTCTTGCAGAGATACAAAATGTAGAGCTGACAGGAAGCGTCACTCATATTTCTTGCAGAGATACAAAATGTAGAGCTGACAGGAAGCTTCAATGAGACGAAGAAAATGTTAAACTAAAGAAAAGTCTGTTGTCCATTCTCTTCATTCTGTTTACATTTGAGTTTGTCTTGTTTTCTGTTGCTAGTACATTGTCTTCTGAGGTTCCACTCTGTCAGCAGTAACAGTTAGCACTGCAGTTACAGTTTGGTGTCTGGGTCAGCGTCCGGGCTCCACAGAACCCCTCACCAAACCTCCTTCATGGGCTGATCCTGATTAGCTGGGAGGAGGAGCCTACAGAGAGAAAGTGAAGGAGTTGGGAGGGAAGTCATTTATTTTTTTTATACAATTAAAAAAAAAGTTCATTTTTGAAATGATGAGAAACTGAGAAGCAGATAAGTGTCTTCAGAGTGGATGACAATGAAAAGTAAACACAATTAATATTAAATAATTTCAATAACACTGTGTAGAACAATCCCCCTTTTTTAGTGTAATAAAGACAAACATGTTTTTTTAAATATTTTTTTATTTAAAATTCATGCCACAAGTTGACATTAAATACAAAAGGATAAAATAATCATAATTTGAGATTGCAGCTATAGAATAACCACAGTGTAAACAAGAGCCAAACTCAAACAAAAAAAAAACCCTGAAACGTTAAGCTCACACTGAAAGAAACGAACAAACAAGCTCACAGTAATGAAAAAAAAAAAACAAAACCCAGAAACAGGACAAGCTCACAGTAATGAAAAAAAACAAAACCCAGAAACGGCACAGCTTTCTCGTACTTATCTACCAGCAAACACACCAGTTTGGATTGCAAAGGTAGAGTGGATATATAAAATTAACAAGGTTATAAAATACTGATAAAAGATACTCGTTATAAAGACGGTAGCATCTCCTACAAGTGTCACCATGCAGTAGGTACTTCATTCTCCGGCTTAATAAACACCAGCGGAGAAAACACGAGAAGAATCACAAGCTCATTCCTTGAGTGGACAAGAAACCCCGACGGTGGGTTAAAATCAGCCGCATTCTGCGCAGTCTCCACAGGTGGAGCTGACGTTTGTACAAAACACCCGCCTTTTACTCCTCTGCAGGGACTGGAGCACAATCGCCCTGCAGTTTGGACACATGCAGCACACGTATGCGCGTCAACGAGGCTAGGAGACTGGCAGGCAAGCCAAGCTCAGCTGCGATCGGGACAAAGTTCCGACAAGAAAGGGTTTAACCGGAGAAAAAAATACAACCTTACAAAACAACAGTTGTTAGTCCACGTCACCTTCCTGGTCCCATGACACTTTGGTTGTGTTGGCTGGATCAAATAGTTATTTAAATAATAACAGTATCACACCGTAGGACAGGCTTACTTCAAACAAAAACTTGTTCTAACATGATTTAGCAGTGACACGCTGCAAAGGATGGATATCAGAAATAATTCAGATTCATGTCACTTATGGAGTTATAATGGGCCAAGCTGCACAATTCTCCTCTTTCCTCTTCATACAGTACTCTGGCTGAACACTAGAGGTAGTGAACGATGATGTCTTCCTTGTGACACAAAGGTCTAGAGCACGGGTTTGAAACCTATGAATCCTGATACGCATGTGGCCTCTTTAAATGGACCAATTTAACATGACGGTACTTTTTTTTCACGCCACAAAAAAATCAGCTTGCTTGCTAACAGCAAAACAACATAATGGTAAGTGTCCTCTTTAAGTGGCACTCAGTTGTGCATTTTTTGTTTCGAGTCACTGCAAGTTGAGTGCAGGGATAGATGATCATCACCTGCAGTTGAAAATGTGTGGTTTGTGTTACTTCTGCGGTACGACAGGTTAGTCAACAATGCACTACTGCAGTTATTGGATTATTCAAAATGTGTTCTTTGGTGAAATTGATGTGATGAAAACAAATGTCTCTTTTAGTGTTGAGTGGTTGCAGAACCCTGCTCTAGAATGCAGCCTTTTACACCCATCCAGTCAATGATAAATCAATAAAAACCCAGTTGAATTTGTTGCTACTTTTATAAACATACTGCTCGCTTCTGAATACAAAATGTTATAAAACTGGACACCTGCTTAAATGCATGCAAATGTGCAACAATAGCCTTGGACTTGGACATCATATGTTTATGAAAGTAGCAACAGCAGCAGAACATGTTTGAACCACACTGTGGAAAATAAAAATGAAATGAGTCAAAAGAACGTTTTGAAGCCGGGCTTTTTTTTTTTTTTTTTTGCTACATGCACTGGCATTTCTGGAATTGTATAAAATAGTTCAGGTATTCAAAGAGACTGGATCCATTTTGGCAAAATTTGACAATGTGATACGATCACAATGATTAACTGCAGAAGAGAAACGTAAAAGACAATGACAGAATAGAGCAGGAAACGTGGTGGAAAACTGAAAATTCAAGAGGTAAATTTAACTCATCTTGAGATTCTTTGCAGCACTCGTATTCATCGCCACAACTCAAAGCTTGTTCCATTTACATATTCCACTCTTTTGGCACAGCTGCGGTGCATGATTGAAAGGCTGAGGAGGAACACCTTTAATAACGTTTCACATATTTGACTTCTATTACTGCTAAGGATTTGGAGCTGGCTGCTCTCACACTGACAGCTGTGTTGAAGCTGTCAGACGCACAGACAAAACACAAAAGTAAGAAGCACGGGGCTAACATCAGCTGGTCGCTGCTACAAACTGATAAGAACCGAAATGTAGCAGCAGCTGAGGAAAAAATTCTACAGCCTCTGTTTACAGAAGGAAAATGTCAGCGCATTAGAAATATAAATATTGGCTAAGAAAGCATTTCATTATTTATATGTTTAACACTACGAACCTGCATGCTTTGTTGTAGTAGAACCCAAGTAGTTCCCTTGGGTTCATGTACTCTCGATACTTATAATCAACCCTTCAAGTTTCATATAGTCAGACAACAAGACGTTTAGATATGGGAGGCAACACAGTAAAGCCTAGGAACTGATGATGAACCAGGATGAGGGGACATTTTTGCAGTCGCACACTGGGACTACCTTCCTGTACGTGCGACCAGTCCATGTCCAAACATACTGAAGTAAAACTACACCTAGTTGTCTAAATACAAGAAACTTGAACAGAACAGAAAAGTATTTAAAAAAAATACACAACATTCAAATATGTAGCGTTCGCTCTGAGGAAGTGACAAAGAAAACTGACTTTCTGTGTAAAAATAATATTTTTGTCAATTGTCAATTCTAAGCAAATGACTCAGGTAGCTATAATTTAAAAAAAAAAACAAAACAAAGAATAGATTCAGCCAGCAAATGACTCAGGTAGCTATAATTTGGGCAATCGGAAAAAACAAAACAAAGAATAGATTCAGCTGTGGGTATTTACCTTTTTCCTAGGACAGTGAGGGCATCTCTAGCGCCTCTGAGATAGATGGCAGGTTTCGGTACTACTACAGTATGTATCAAGTTAAATACATATTAAATATAAAACAGAAATCGAAGTAACTCGAACACTGGGGACACTCACTAATCTATGCAATAATATTTTTTTTTTTACCAAATCCATGCAGCAAGCTTCACCTGTGGCACCAATAATCTCGCCATGGACTCCCTTCAGTAAATCCTCTTTACACACTGACTTTGTATATATTTACAGTATTGACCTGTGGGTAATTGAATTGAGTTACACAAATATGTACATCACACCTGAAATCTTCTCTATCCACATTTATCTGAAGGCTTGACTGGAGCGGTTTAGAGCTTCATAAATACTGAGTGGGCTGGGAGGAGGGGGTGAATAAAAAAGACAGCAGCCATCCAGGCACATGCTCCTGAGTCTAACTCCACACAGCTTGTAAATAAAGTTCCTAACACTAGCTGTCTAAAGTTGGCGTAACTTTGAAGAACAACGCTCCACGTCTGTCCATTATACGCAAAAAAAAAAAACCCAACCCCAACATAATAAAGCACAGAGATCAATAGCACCTAAATAGTCGACCGTTGCTGCTTAAAATTCACAAAGGCTAAAGGACGCATGGTCATAACACTGTTACAGAGACATGGGCTAACTGTTATCAAACCAGTTGATATGATCCGACTGACATGAGGTGCAGAAGTGTAGACATGCCCACTGCTCAACTCCAAGACTTTAAAGATAGAAAGAATAAATATATATATATATTAACATTTGAACAGTACGATAACAAGGCCGTGAACATACTGGAAAAAAAACAAACATGCAAGACACGTAGAGAGATGTGCAGACGACAGGTGTGCGATGTTCAAGTAATGTAAAAGGAAGGCTCTCGACAGGTGTGCGATAAATGTCATGTTCAAGTAATGTAAAAGGAAGGCTCTAAATGAGACGTGATTGGAAATGTTTGACAAATTATTCCTACTGTCTTACATTCAAAGAAAATGTCCCAAATGACACGAACTACTAACATGGTAAATCAATCCATGGATTCACGGCACAAGGGGAGAAAACAAAATAAAACACAAATTTAAAATGCTGCAAACAATTTGTTTTTTCATTTTGGGCCTCTAGTGGCCAGGAGGTGCTAAAAGGTGAAATCGGATGAAAATCTGATCTCGAAAAAAACAATTCCGCCGATCCTGTGAAAGATTTTCAGTTGATCATGAAAAAGCCATTTTGTAATCCCTTCGTTGAACAGTTCCATGTCTCATGTTGTCTTTCTGTGGTGGAGGTGAAGCCCAGTCCTAGGAAATGGCACAAGTTGTTTGGCAGGAAGTCTTCTCCGATTCCCTTTCGCCTCGAGAGGCTGTTTAACCACTTAACTACATAAAGTGCAAGGTGTGTCGTCACCTACAGGGGTCCTCTCTTTAGTCATTCACACCTTTCCAAGGATTTCCTCCAAACCACCAAGTCCCCATCGGTTGGTGTTCCTTTGACTTGTGGTCCCCGCTGGGCGTGAAAACAAACACATACTTCTTCACACAAATCCAATAAACTCAGGGGGTTCTCTGCCAACAGTAGAAGTGTAAGCTGCTGTGTAAGTGTTTTGGGGTCACTTGGCAAGAGTCTTTGGTCCAGACCAACAGACTCGAGTCAGAGGAAGCGTCAGGCAGTGGTGTTAGAGTTGGTGAGATGATGTGGCACAGGGCCTGTTGGTTTGAACCTAGGCTTAGACCAGGCCACATAAGGTCGTTCCGGAAGGGACCGTTCAGTCCCGTAGAGCACTTGATTTAATGTGAGATGAAACTTTCACGTCACTGTGGGTAGGACACGTGGGAGTACTCAAAGGTAACACCATAAATAAGAAGCGACCGGCTGCTAAGCTACGATATCACAAAGAGCAGCACAGGCAGTCGTTTAGTCTGCTTTTTTTTTTTTCTTTCTTTTTCCTTTTTTTTTTTAGCCATGCTAGGTTTTATAGATCGTCCATAGCAACCGGAAGAAAGCGTTTGGGAGAGATTCAGGTGGAAGTTGATGGAACATGGGGTCACAACAGAGCGAGAGAGCAAGAGAGAGAGGGAGAGAGAGTCGCTGCTGTTGGCTATCATATGTAAGAAAGTGACACAGAGTGCTGCATGCTTTTCAATGCTCTGACAAAATGTAGGAGACCTGGGTCTTGTCTGGGTGGGTTTACGCTAGGTGATCAACCAAGGGTAAACCCCCCCCAAAAAACAGACAGAGGTTTGATGGGAAGTTAAGGAAAAAGTAATGGAAAACAAAAAGATCAACACATCCTCTTGTCTCTTTAACATAGACAGCCTTAAGGCAATGCATAGCCCTTGGGATCATTGGCACATGCATGAAGAGAGCAGAATCGTCTGCATACATATTGTCTGTGCACTGTGTGTGTGTGTGTGTGTCAAGCTGAAACAACAAGGAGAAGGAGAAAGAGTCTGTCTTCAATAAAGTTCAGATTACAGATCAGAGTGTAACCCAAACCCATCACTGGACTATTTTGACTTTTGACAAATTTGGGAACAAATCTCATGTCTCAACACACGTTGAAGACAGAAACTGAGATTAAGAATAAGTCCAAAAAGAGACAAAAGGCCTGAAAAAAAAAATAAAATAATGTGAGACGATAATAAAGAACAAATGAAAGAACACGAGGAGAACAGAAAAGACACCCGTGACGGTGGGAAGATGATGTAAAGTTGGAGAATAAAATGCCACTTTGAGGGTTGATTAAACCACAAATGACCTCAGATGTTGGTGAGAGTGGTGGAGGTAATGAGGCGCACAGCGAGCGTGCCCGGGAGGTCGTTGTCCTGGCGGTTGCCCTTGTCACGGAGATGAAGCGTGTGCTGCTCCTGCCGCTCGTTGGGGTCACTGAACAGGATCACCTGACCCAGGAAGGTGTCCACGATCATGTTCCTGTTGTAGATCTGTGGAGCGTTCATCAGGGCAGGGGCAAGGGATCAGGTCGAAGGAAGGAAGGAAAGAAGGAAGGAAGGAAAAGAGGAGAGGAAAGGTGAAGTGCAGTGAGTGAAGGGCGAGATCACGTGAATTAAGAAAAGATTTGAAAGAACTGGAAGGAAGTTACAACAGTTTGAACATAAGGAGGAAAAAAAATCAAGGGCTGGGTTTCGGAAACAGAATTGGAGTCGTACGAGAGTATTTGCTCTAAAAGTATTGAATGTGAAAAAGATGTCACGTTCCACATTAGTATCAATACAAAGAAAGGACAGATTTCTTTTCTACAAGTCCAGGCTCAGTGACACAGCATGACGACTGCTGCCTCTCTGCTCCAGGACACATTATAGAATTTCACAGGTTGAATTAAAAAGAATCTACCGTGTCAGTAGAGTGACCCCTCACCTCCACGTGGATCCCGTCCTTGGGTTTCTTGCGGTAGAACAGGCCTTTGATGTCAAAATTTGGGCACCGCGTGTCCTTATAAACGGGAGAACGAACTCTTTCTCCTTCACAGGTGATGATCACGTAGGGATTGACGGCTACAGGGAGAAGAGAAGTCAGGGTGAAGGTGTAGCGCAACAACGACTGTCTGTGTTGCCCTACAAATACATTTTTATAGCCACAAATGTAATTGATTTTTTTCAAAATTCTGTTCATAAAGCAATACTGTTTCATACAAGGAGATTAAAAACAATACATATTTCTTTTTTTTACAATTTAAATGAATGTTTTCATAAAGAAGGAAAATCCATAAAGTGGCTTGATACGTTAGATTTAAGGAGTCTGCTAAATGTAATGTAACGTAAGCAACATCTGTCTGACTGTTGGAAAAATGAACGGACTGCCAGCAGATGGCACTGTGGCCCCAGATGGCACCAGCTGAGGAATCTTCACTTATTGGTATTGAGTGAGTGAAACTGATGTGTGACTGTTTTGCCTGAGTTTCCGACCCAATCATCAACATGCAGCTGGAGTTCACGGACGGCAGCTGTTGTTTTTACCTCCGTTGGATTCCGGCCCCTGCAGACCCTCAGCGTTCAGCACGTGGACCTGAGTGACCAGCTGAGGGTAGCCACACATGCCTGTCCAACACGTCTGAGGAGGCTCATCCAGAGTCAGCTCTCTGGGAAACATAGAGAGACAGCGGTGAAGCTAACAGGGATGATGTCATACATATATTCATGTGTTAGCCCCGTGTTATTTAAAGCAGCCTGACACAGACGTCAGGCAACGGAACAAAAAGCTGAGCTCAGACATCACGACCACACATTTACTTGCAGTCTGAAGGCACATCAGTAAAGACGCGCAGCAAGAAGTCGCCCTGCTGCGCCGGGTCAAAGGTTGTGGGGACGATGACGTAGCGGCCCTCCCTCAGCTCCTTTCTGAGGAAGACACAGCGCGAGTTGATGTAGATGGAACCCGCCACTTTCTGCTGGGCCGAGTGCATTCGGTACTTCCTGTTTAACTCCACCTGCAAAGTGCAATAAGATTCTCTAAACATCTTATAAACATTTAATACAGATGAAAAGTGACATTTTGTTGTCTGGGAATTCATCAGAATTATCGTTTAACAAGCGAAACAACAACAAGAGATTTGTCTTGTTTTCACTTTCAAACTTCTTTTTTTGACGTTAAACAGAAACTAATTTACAAAACTGTTACTTTGAAACTGGACAAAAAGATACAACGTCAAAGGAGTGTGAAATGTTCCTGAGAGTTCTATGACGAAAGGTTCTGTGTGTAAGAAATACTACATCAAATCCACTGAGGTTTTGACCCTAAATGTTGCAAAAAAAATGCAACCATAATACAAAACAAAAGTAAAAAAAATAATCTTAGTCTGCGATCAGTCGTCGTGTTTTCGTACCCTGTGGATATCGAAGCCTATGGCCAGGTTTTCACTTTTGCCCTCTTTGGGTGTAGCCCTCTTCTCCTTCTGCTGTAAACAGATCAAGACCTCGTCCTCCAACTTCTTCACATCAAACACATACTGCAGTGAAGACCAAACACAGAAGATCACACCAGGGATCAGACGTTTCATTCCGACTCACACGGGTACTTGCAGAGTACTTACCTGAGGGTTCTGCAGAAAGGTGGCTTTGTGATTGATGCAGCCCCCCGACCGGTTCCGCAGCGGGTCCTGGCGATGGACCCAGGAACCCCTCATCACCTCCTCCTCCCAGGTCTTGTGGATGCTCAGGTAGGACGTGTTGATGAGGCGACACAGGATCAAGTCGGTGAAATACTGGCAGAAGTCGTCAAAAGTCATCCTGCAGGAGAGGAGGAGCAGAGGAGGAGTGCACAGAGAGGAGCTGAGCTTGAAAGGAAGAACTTTAAACAGGTTTAAAAATAGGGGACAATTAAAGCCAGGAACAAAGAAAAGGGGACACAGGAAACTCAGGCTGAGATTTTCTGGCGTTGACACAGGGTGTAGCTGAGCAAAGCAAAAATACTTTTACCTACTTCAATATTGTAAGGATGGAAAAACAGTTTTGTTGTTTTACAGGTGTATGACATTTTTCTCTTCTTGTTACTGGTTGGTACGACACGACACGTCAGATCACCCAGTGGTTCATCCACTCTTTCTGCAGGGATCTTCATTAAAAGTTCTCACCAGAACTCGCCGTCGTCCTGCACAGTGACGCCCAGCTTCTCCCTCTCACTCTTGCTGACCTTGTTCCATTCCTCAGAACTGCAAAAAAAAAAAAAAAACACAAAAGAAAAATGAATTTATTTAAACTGGTAAAAACATCTTTTTGCAAATATCCGCAGCAGGTAACAGAACAAAGGAACCTCTGCTGTTTTATTTCCAGTTTCTCAGATCACTCGGTGGACAATAAGGCTTCTGTTCGAACACAGACAGTCCAAGCACTGCAGCAAATCTCTTTGTTAATACTCCGGCCTCCTAATGTTGCAGGCAACTGTCCCTTAAGGGCACTTTTGTGTTAAAGTGTCCGTTATGTGCCGATGAATCAAGTCTAAACATCCAGGTCGGTTCTCTGTCAGTGGCTCGGGGGAAAACAGACGTCTTGGCAGGACACATTAGCTCCGTGTTTACGTCTGTGTGCTTAGGATTCACTGACAAATGTCCTCATCTCCGAAGTCTGTCAGACTCCATTTACTGTAACAGGTTTAAGCAAAACGCTGAATGAATTATTCAGCGAGAGCAGCGCACTGATTGAGAAAGAAGAAAGATGACTCACGTTGGTTTAATAACATCTTTCTGTCTTTCAGCCCCGATTAATAATTCAGGTCACAGAGGTCACAAAGGTCAGGTCACAGACCAGTTCACAAACAGGCAGAAAAACAGAGAAGCACAGGAGGGACTTGTGTGTTTTTTGTTTTTTGTTTTTTTACTAACAAGTACAGGTCAGGAAAAGTGGAAGGATCTGCTTATTTCTTAGGTTTAACCAGTTGATGTACTGCCCCCTCCTGGACACCAATCATTTCAGCTCATTTGGGTATTTACATTGAAGATAGTAGAGTGTACTTCAAGTGTAGATCTTCAGAGAAGGTCCTGTGGGAAAGTGGTGCAGTATATGAGCTGCACTTGGACCATTATGTATCATTCCCCGCAAACAAACAACATTCCTGGGGGAATGAATTCAGTTATTCTGGCTCTTTCCGTGGCCCATTAGCTTGATTGCGTCTTCATTTCTCATCGTCAACCAGGTATTTCTGTTTTTTCTAGTCCGCTGCTTCCTCTTCAACACATTAAGTAGGAAACGGTGTTTTTTTTCCTTGTGTCTGTTCTGATTATTTATCTTCTACAAACTGTTTGGCCATGCATGGAGCGGTATGTAACCTAAAGAACACCGGCCTCACAGTAAAAAATGATGCCCGAATTTATGTCTGTGAAGAGGCTTCTATTCTACGACGGCTGAGGAAATAAGATTAAGAATTTTTTTTTTTACGAGAAAGTCAGCACAGCAAAAACTTAGTGATCTATAATCAAACGTTCCACACATCACCGAGACGGTCGTCAGGGCCGTGTTTACCTGTCGCTCCACGGCCCACTCCACTCCTTCTCCCCCCACGGGTTCCTCATGCGAATCATGTGAAGCTTCTCGGACTTGAAGAAGGCCAGGAGTCCGTGACCCAGCCGCACTTTCCGCACGTCTGTGACGGCGTACGCGTGGCCTTTGACCAGGCCACAGTCCAGCCGGGCCTCCATGTCCTCTATGGTGGTCGCCTGGGAAACCATGGAGTTCTCTTTGTTTATATATAATCTCAGAGGTTATTGATGGTCATTAAAATTGTGTAAAAAGGTCAGTAGGGGGCAGTGTTTTTAGAAGTTAAGGAAATAATTGTAATCATTCTGTTTTGTTGTGTCAGCTCTGTTTGCTGAAATGAATCCATTTATTTGGGTCAGATTCTGGTTCTTTCCAAGCTGATTTGATCTGATACGTAGTTTTAAGTTTTTACCTTATTTGGTCAAATTAAGCTTTTAAGGACGAAACTTTTCCATTGTCTTTGGCAAAGATGAGTGCACACTCAGACCTTCCCTTTTTATGGCTGAAGCGCACTTATCTGTGAGCGAATTCGCACTCATTTTCAAGAAGCCTCTACAGCAACACACATGACTTTGACATTTGTAGATCATCTTCAGCTTGGTGTGGGTTGGTAATGTAAGAATGTGCGATGTGACGCAGCACTTTCTCAGTGATCATACCCTGATGGAGCAACTGATCAGACCGTCTCTGTTGTGCACTTTAAGGACTCGTTCAAACAGCTGGTTTCGAGCAGCTTCGTCCGTGGCCATCTGACCCTCCAGGAGGTCCACAGGCTCCGAGACACCGCCGGTAAAGTCGACCAGAGCGTCGGCCGTGTTTCCCCCGTCCAGAGCCTCGTAGCAACCATAAACCCTGTTAGAAAAACAGGCCGGAGAGTTGAGGTTTAAGTAACACAATTAACACAATTTACTCCTTTGGATATTCAAATGTATTCATACTCACTTAGCGTAGGCCTTCTCCACCAGTGCACTCCAGAACTCATTGCTGTCATTGGAGTGGCAGTAGACTAGTTGATTGTCCACCGTTGGTAGCCGGTCGTCGATCACCACATCCACCCACTCACCAAAGCGCCAGAAGCGGAAGTGGAAAATCCCAGCGTAAGATTCTGGCTTCTCTGTGTCCCACTCCTGCTCCTTCCAGTCAGGAATGACCTGGAGACAGACGAGGAAGAGGATGGAAGATGGATGAAGAGGAGCCGAGGGCAGGTGTGCCAAACAAACACCCACGGCTGCACGGGACATAAATCATATGGAGACCAGTTACCAGGTACTGTCCAGGCTGGTGATGCATTCAGGACCAGGGGACAAATTTATCACCTGAGCTCTTGCGCTCATGAATCCAGCAGGATGTGGGTGCTGTACACCAGCAAAACCACCAGTACACCCCCCCCCCCCCTCCATGAACTGAGTTCAATCTCTCAGAACTATACACCTCCCGGCTACATCATTCCACCTGGAATACACCATGTTGTTGTTTCTTTTTCCAGTGAAGACGGTGAAAACCTTTGACCCCACTGGAAGGACAATGCTCCACAGAGCTCGCCTCACTCTAAAATGGTTTCACATAAAACTACTTTGTCATACTATTAAAAAAAAACCCCACATGTGATCCGGCTGACACCAGCCCAGCAGGTGTCCCTGCCAGACGTCAGAATGTGCTAACTACACAGAGGTTTCTGTCAGAGCTCCCAGCAGGGGGTGACATTGACAGTGTGCTGATGGAGAGAACTGTGAGACAAACCTGGCACGACAAACAGCTTCTTCTGAAAAAAACAAAACAAAAAAAAACAGTACCATACGGTTGAAGGCCAAAGTACAGGATACAGTGATTCCGTTTTAAAATGTTTTCTCGGAGAAAGCTGCAACTATTAATCTGAATAAATGAAACTGGAAAAAACATTATTGGAGTCACAGAGGAGCATTTGAGACACATTTAAAAATTTTTTTTTTTGCCAATTTTCCCCTCACTCTTTTCTCTTACCTTACTTTATGGAACTGGCTATATGTGATTTATACAGTACTTTGGAAACCACTTAGCTAGAAAATATTATTTTCAGCTGAGTTGGTAATGTAAAGTCAATTTTCTATTTGCTAACTTTCCTTTTTTAGTAAAAACAACTTCTACCTAGCACTACAGGTTGAAGCTGCAGTGTTAATCTTTTACTAAATTAGCGTTTACTAAATATAGCTCTCCTTTAGCTGTCATTTTGGCTGTAATCTTCTGAGCTGTTCAGGCCAACTTTTAACTAATTATATGTCTGTTGTACTTTTGTTATGGTATGTTTCCTGCTTTCAAATACTTTGTTTAGTACTGGAGCATGACATCTTATCTGTCCATATCTTTTTACTTTGTGGAAATAATCACTGTTCGTGTAAACAAAATGGTTCGGATGTTTATATTTCCCCCATCGAGTCTCAGGATTTTAGTGTATTTAATTTGCAACCAAGGAAACAAGCGAGACAAACAAATGTGTTACTAACAGAATGAGGCAGAGTTCCCTGAAGGAAAACCATGTGCTGTGATTGCAAATGTCATTAGCCCTGGTTGCCTAGGAGCCCAGCTCATCTGTACTCTGCTTCCACCCTCTTCCATCAATGTGGCACAGACGTGCACGGCCACAGACTCCACAAGTGCTGCAGGCAACAGCGCCGAGTAAGAGTTGCTGAGACAGAGAGGAAGTCAAGTCTCTTAGTATTTAAGCTACTCCTGCTCTAGGTATCGAACTCCGAACATGTCTACGGTGCTGGAGCTGCCGTTCAGACCCGACACCCAGCTGACGGAGGTGATGCGTCTACGGGTTCAGTCCCTGCAGCAGAGAGGACAGAAGAGACAGGACGGGGAACGCCTGCTGCGGCCCAACGAGGCCGTGTACCGACTGGACTTCTCCAAACAGTCCCTCCACTTCTCACACTGGACGGTACGACTGACGCAGCCGGGGCACCTCACCGTCACCGCCACATCTCAGCTGTGGACGCCCGACCTCACCAACCTGATGACACGGCAGCTTCTGGAACCCGTTGGCGTTTTCTGGAGGTCACCAGAAGATGCCAGTAACGTCCCCGTCAAATGTTACGACGCCGATGCGCACGAGTTTGGTGAAAGGATCGCAGAATTGGCTAAGGTAAGGAAAGTCATGTACTTCCTGTTTGCGTTTGCGGAAGGCTGCAACCCGGAGACGGTGGACTGCTCCATCACCTTCACCCTGGACAGCTGAGACATTAAACCCTGGACACACAATTTTTTCCCTCTGTTTTCCGACCCCTCTGTGCTCTGTGAGTTTTTAGTTGAAGTGAACTTTAGTTTAGACGCTGTGTTTTAGAGTCAATGTCGTCCTGTAAATGTCACTGAATGGCTTTAAGCAGAGAAATATTCCTACTAGAAAAACAAGAATTTATGTCAGATGAACTGGATGATTGTACAACGATGACACTTTTGAACTTTTGTCCTGAACTTCAGTTCTGTTCCTTTGTCCTGTTTTACTCCTTAACTCTAATAAAAACTCCTCATTGAAAAAGCGTGTGTAGATTTTGTTTTGTAACCTTTAAACACCGATCTCTTTGGACTTGCAAACTGCCGTCTCCTTCTCCTCTTGCCTGACAAACAGCCAGCCCAGATGGTTTGGCAGAAATGAGTCCCATGTGAGAAACGAGACGGAGACCGTGTGTATTTGTTTGTACGCAGAGTGGGAGGATTTCCCTAACGGACGGAGGAGAACAGGTTCCCACTGATCCCGATCCGTCTTTCACGGTGACCTGACAAACAAGGAAGCTGAGGCGCGTGTGTTTCATCTCTCGGTTTCCTCCTGTTTCTCACCGCAGGGGAGAAACCGGTGAGTGTGATTGTTATTGAGATGAGAAGAAGATAAACTGAGGACAAAAGACATTCATTCTGAACCTCGTGTTTTTTTAAAAACAAACAACAAAAACGGTGTCTGTTACGTTGATAGTGGACCCACTCAATGCACTGATAAAGTGTAAAACATCGAGTGGTGTCAAGTGACACGTCATCTAGATTTACCGTTTGACCAAATAGTCAGTGGAAAAACAAGAAGAAACAACAGTTTCAGTTCAGTTTGAAATGAAACACACTGGGATTTGGTTGCTGGTAATTATCATGTACCAGGTAGAGAAATGTTATTGTTCTGGAGCTTCACGACTCTGGATTCACCAGGTGAGAGAATTAGTCCCAGTGAGACTGGGACACACACTTGGTCTGCTGGTGCTGAAGACCAGTGGGAGAAACAGCCAGGAAACAGTGTTTAAGTTAGGCTACATTTTAGCTTTTTTTTTTGACCTGGGGAATTGTTGTTCTGCTGTGTTCTATCACCACTGGTGTAAACATTTAGGCTGCGGTGATTTACTTTTCTAACTGGGTTAAAAGAACTTCTATAAACATTTAGGCTGCGGTGATTTACATTCTTTTCTAACTGGGTTAAAAGAACTTCTGCTTTCATTTGCTTAAAAAAAATACTGAGTGTTCCTTGAGACTGTCAGTTTCCAGTACTAAGTGGAACTGAAATGACTCAGATTTGTGTTGAATTCTGGAGCAAAACATCAAAATAAAAATTATGTCTTGCCAAGGACACACCAGAGATGGCGCTGTTGACAGCATAAAAAAAGTCGACCACCAGACTTCTTTGCTTGTTTTGACTTCATACACACTGTATACCCAGTAAATTTGTTTTTTCAAAGACATACAATTTATTAAGTGCTGACATAAGGGGGCGCTGCTCAGCCATCTTGACATCTTGGTAATTGATTCTTTAATTGTTTCCAATTTTTTGGAAAATAATTTGAGTGGTCTAGTTGTTCAAGGATCCAGTCTGTGATTGGATGGTTGTCGGTTGAAATCCCGGCTCTGACTGGACTTGTGGAAATATGTGTGTTTATATGTACAATGTCAAATGACTGGCAACTTTCTTCAGTTTTAGCCACATGTTGGTCACTTGTTACCATGATCCATTCATGCAGTATTACCTTAGTTCCTTCAGAGTACAGTACAGCTGCAGACAGCAGTATTTGTCTCCCACGTCCTGCTGACCATTAGGTTTTTATCATCCCTGTGAAAAGTCAGGCTTCACCTGAACCTCCAGCTCCTGTTCTCCCTCTAATGTGACAACTTCTTGCCCTCTCTAGTCTGTGTACAGTGTGGACCTGTCACCGGGGTTTTTACTGCACACCAGAGTGAACTGCATGTACTGTACTTCACCACAACAACAGGATTTAACAAGCCAAAACAGGAGACGGCGGTGGAGGAAAACAAGGTGTTCTACTTTAGGGTGTGTACACAGGATGTACACGTGATAAAAACTAAAACAATTACGTGAGCTGAACTGCATGTGTCAAACTCAAGGCCCGCGGCCCAAAACCTGGCTGAGAACACAACATACAAACAGTATATCTTTGTAATTATTACTGAAAAAGAACTGCTATTTTTTAAAAATCAGATATTCAGTACAAGGATGACACGAAAAAGTCTTCAAATAATATAAAATACAAAGAAAACTTACTTTTTGCCACAGTGACTCTCTGGAGGCCAGGCTGGAGCAGGCAGCCACAAACCAGCAGTTACCCAGCTGCCCCTGGTGCAGATCGTGTGCACTGATGCCATCGACAAACAGGTGAGGATCCTCACACAGCTCCTAGAGGCATGAAGACAACAGTTTAGAGAATCTTTAGGACATGAACGTGACAGATTTCTGGACCAGAAATGACACTGAAATCAGAGTGCATTTGTGGAAGGGTTTCCTTCTGCAGAGCTACATTAGTGTTTAGTGATTTTCCTTCTCATTTTCTATGCAACTTGTGCACCTTTCCATCAGCCTCTGCGGGGTCATGCACACACACATACACAATCAGACTTCCTGCGGTTTCTGTGATAATGTGTGGGATGATTACTACAGGCTGCGGGCTGATAATGGCCCATTACAGGCACAAAGACACACTGTGTCCTCCACTCTTTTGTCTAAATAACAATGGCAACGCATTTCCACATAAATATGTTAAAAATGAGGGGCTGTGTGCACTATTTCAAAAATAAAATCCCACTCTCTGCTCTCATTAATGAGACATTTCCATGTCTGAAAAAGCAAATCACATCATTCCACACAGTGTCAGACTGAACAATGGGGGTTTTGTTGTGTTTAAATTGATTTAAATGAGTTTAAATATAGGTACAGACACATAAAGGCAGCAGAAATGAGAGTAACACTGGTAAGGCACTGCAAACCACATGTGATGATGTCATTCAGTCAAACTACAAAACTGTGAAATAACAGTGTAACTGAATGAAGTCAGATTTAAAAATAGGATTTTTTCATATTATTCTTAGGTCAGACGACACAGGCAGACGCAACTCAGCCTGAAGTCAGCTAAAACGTGGAAAGCAGCTCAAATTAGTAAAAAAAAAGATTACATTAAAAAAGAAAATCCATAAAAATCAGATCAAAGAACAACATAAAAGTAGCTAAAAAAATAAGAAAAATCAACCGAGAAAAGAACAGATATGTTTTAGTGACCAGGAAATACATTAAAAGTTATTAACAGTGGGATCCACTGTTAATAACAAACAATTTTCTCAGGAGCAGCCAGAATATAGTAAAAATAAGATCATAACAAAGACAGCTTATATTTATCTTTGTCAACTCCGACATCATCTTACCAACTTTACTGTGGCTGTAAAAAATAACTATCAGATTCTTTATTCTCAGCAGGACCAATGACGACATTCTACAAATCAGTGGCTGCCTGTAGAGTTTAATAAAAACGGTGAAAGTGCACTTGGCTGAAGAGACTACAGCAGTTTCATTGGCCATTTGGCATCTGCTCACAGTCGGCAGAAGGCAGTGTATCTTTAAAGGAGGAAATCAGTCACCAGGAAGGATTCAGTGTCTGCTGTATGTGTGTCAGCCACGTGATGTCGTAGAGCAAATGGGAAGAGAACAAAAGTTGAATTACAGATAAGTTCAGTGTTTGATTTTACATCAAAATCTCACAATTTAATCTCTGAAAAAAATCAATAATTCCTTTCCAACCCCACAGACCCTTCATCACGGTTCATCCCTTTATCGGAGTTTTCATATAGACGAGGGGTTTCAAACCTCTGGCACATGGGCCACTTCCAGCCCATGAATCCACCACATCTGGCCCATGACAAGATGTTTACAATAATTTAATTATGTCCTTGAGACAATTTTGAAATAATTTAATTATGTCCTTGAGACAATTAAAAAAAAGTCTAATCTTGACATTTTTCAACAAATAAAAAGCTTTGGTTGACCCTTTATACTGCAGTAATGATCCTACACAGATGTCCTGAAACTTTCCCCACAGTCACAGAGCTGCTCTGGTCTGGTCTGGGTGTTAACCATCTGTCTGCTCTCTGCTTTATGGGAGCAGTGGGTCGATGGGACGTTCTGTCGTTACTCAGAGAGCGGAAAGACCAGCAACACTTAACAGCTCTTTACCTTAACACACTCGCAGCTCTCAACTAGGGTTGGGAAAGTAAAAGAGGAAGAGAGACAGGCTGAGCAGCAGGCATGATCACCGGACTGAGACGGTGGACAAAATGGACGCAGGGAACTAATTTAATCAATAGGATCGAGGGCAGCGACGGGCAAATGTTTTGATTCGCGGGTTACAATTGGTCCTAAAATTGGGAGCAGGTGATGGAGTGTTTGTATGAACTAAGATATATATCATGTAAAGGTCATGCATAAAAGCTAAAATGCTAAATTTTCTTTAGCCTTTTATAGCCATCTATTGGAGAAACATGGGCATTGCAGGGAAAAGGCAGAAGTATAATGATAAGATATATGACATGTAAAGGTCATGCATAAAAGCTAAAATGCTAAATTTTCTTTAGCCTCGTATAGCCATCTATTGGAGAAACATGGGCATTGCAGGGAAAAGGCAGAAGTATAATGATAGTATGAATACAAATATATCATTTGGACAAGTTTGGCGGGCCACATTAAAAAGCTGAACGGGCCGCATCTGGCCCCCGGGCCGCAGTTTGCCTATGCCTGATCTAGGGAATGTTAACACATAATCATATTAATGAATCTGTGAAATTGATTGGATATTAATCTTGAAGGCTGTATATATGATAATTCCACTTAATTTAAAATACAGTACCATCTCCCAGCATGCATTTGCGAGGTCTTCAAATTTTTGTTTGAATTGTTGAAGTTTTGACCGTCAGAAATGAACAATGTCACATGTTCTGCTTTGAAGACGCACGTGCACATCATCAACCAGAAGCATGACTGACACACACACACACACACGCACACACACAGGACATGACCGAGGCCAAGGATTTGCTGACGCTGCAAAGCTGATTGCTGCAAAAGCAAAGTTTTAATCAGAAGCAGAGGCCACTGCAGCGTTCCCTGGAGGACTGCAGTCTCTCACAGCAGCCCGTCTCACCTTACACTGACCAGCACTAAAGAACTCACAATGAAAGGAGTTCCCAGCTCTGAAGGCTCAGCGGGGTGGGACCGTAAGAAGCGGAAAGTCAAGCTGTCGGCTCTGTTTGTGACTATGTCAGAGGTTAAGATCTCTAATCAGGTTTTTTCCTCCCAACTTTCTGAAACAGCATCGATTCCCAGCGTCTAAACAGCAGCGGGGGCTCCCTGTGGTGCCCCGCCGTCCAGGGACCGTCTCGGCTGCAGGAGTAATAGAGTATCGATCCCCGCTGTGCCCCCGCAGACACTGAAGTAATGTGAATATTGTGGCTGAGCACTGGGCTAATAATTTACTCCCGCGACTCAGAAACCATTTCACTGGAACATTATATTTTTCTCCGCAGCATCAATCAGACGGTGAGGGCAGCCATCAGCCATACAAACGTACACATGCTGTGAGAGCAAAGTAATAGACCCAACATAAGTCAAGCCTGGAAATTAGTTTAGGGAAAGTGGTTACATGAGCAGATGTGACATTTTATCTGGAAACAGGATTGATAGTTACATCAATAACTGCACTTACATAACAGTATATAACAGTAATGATTCAGCTAAGAGTTAGAAAGAGACTAGTAAAAGACTGATAACCAGAGTTAGTACTCAAAGTCCTAAGAACAAATCCGAAGAAAAACAAGGCAGTGATGCCTTCACCACCCTAGGAACAAAGTTGCACTGCAGCGCCCTACTGCATTGTACTGGTTATCATTACTTTGCAAATCAGACAGTTTTGTAAATGTGTTTTTTTTACTCTGTTATGGTTTTATTCTTGTATTATTTTAAGTGAGTTCAGTGTGGAAAACAAAGACAATAAACAATACAAATAAAACACTAACTGTGTTAATTCCATTGAGGCTGCGTGTTGTTGTATATATACTGTACATGTACATTGATATTTGTCATGAGTTGTTATTGGCCAATGAGCTCACCATTAGTCTATTGTCTAGTGTATCCTTTCTTTGGTCTGAATAACAGCAATCACAGCGACAGGCGGGGGAACAGTGAGAGGACAGACAGCCTAACGTGAGACCCACAGTCAGGATCAACATTTTATTAGAGCCGGCTCTTTATGCTCACACGCTCCACCACTGGGATTTCACTGCAGCTATAAATCGGCAAGATGCAACAGAGCAAGGATAACACGGAGCACACAAGGCTCAGGGTCGAGAGTGAGAGGGGGGACACACACAGGGGGAGGGGTTCAAGGCCAAGGCTTTGAACCTTCACCTTGACACTGATGAAACAGTGTCTGTCCTGTTTGATTGGGCTGCTTGATGCAGAAAGGGTTTGGTGTTCGACCAGTGGCCACGGCATGTTCAGATTGGGCTGCTTGATGGAGGAAGGGTCTGGTGTTCGACCAGTGGCCACGGCATGTGCAGAGATCGTTACCTTTAATCCGCAGAGCCAACGTCATCTCTCATTATCGATCATTTGCCACCGATAATTTAAAAAAAACAATAATCATTCAAGGCCACTTGAGACAGTCACCGCTTTCGTGTCCACTCACAGAGAGACCACGGGTCTCACTCATCATCGTTATCGCTCACATCTCTGACAAAGTGACTCTGCCTTTAAAAGCTTTCCATGAAAAATGGAGCATTTCAGGTCATGAAACGCTTTCAATATCAAACAAAGGAGCAGGAAAGTATTGACTTTCCGATGGAACTGATGCTAAATTACAGTGGTGGGAAGTAAAGATTATTATTTGAAATCTACCGAGAAACCTGAACACTGTACACTTATGGACATCAGAAGGAAAGACCTCTGTCCTGTTTGACTCAGATTCAGCTTCTCTCTTTTTTTGGTTCACAATTTTCACCGTAAAATTGAAAATTACAGTTTTAATACATACATATGTATTTGTCAGGGTTGGTATGGTTGATGACTTTATCAGTTTATATTTTTGCAAAAACGCCAGCTCATTTGTGCCTCTGTCTGTGTGGGATTTGGACAATTGTGTCCTGACAAATAAGAAGCAGATGCTCCTGCTGCTCCTCTCTCCTCCTTTTGACTTCTCCCACTCTCCAGTCTGCATGACTGACATCAGCGAAGGCCAGAACATATAATCTGTGTGACCCAGTTTCCATGGCGATGCACATTGGCTGTTGCCGGAGCATCAGACAAACAGACAGAAGGCCCGGGTTACTCCGTCCAGAACCACGGAGTGTCTGCAGAGTGCGGAGCCCAGTCCGACCTCGGAGTCCTGAGGAGCTGCATCTGATGAGGAGGAAACGGACTCACGGCAGCGGCGACGCAAGGACGACGAGGAGTGAAGTGTAGCCGTGATTAACGAGCAGTGACATAATGCGATCTGGTGAATTATAAATGATTAGTCATATCGTAGATCACGCTCTTATCCTGCAGGGACCTTTGGCAGGCGGAGTTCGCTGAGGCGAAGGTTTCAGGAGTAAACAATAGCTGCTGGGCATTTAGCTACATATAATGGCTGGGTTCAACAAATGGATAGTGTGACCAAACACCACGTTTTATCATTGTTTTTCAATGGTTGAGGTGTTACATTCACTTGTTTTTCAAGAATTGATGATTGGTTTTGTAACCAAACATCACATTGATGAGTGTGAGGTCTGTCTGTTCCCTGGTCTGATGAGTGTGAGGTCTGTCCGTTCCCTGGTCCTGCTGTCTGCTCTGTGGTGGAATCAGTGTCATCACACTCACCTGTTGTATTCGTCGTTAGTCTCACTGGTGTCACCTGGTGCCCTTTGTATATATACCTCTGTCCCTCACCTGCCCTGCTTGGATCATTGTGCTGTTGTGTTCTGTCTGTGTGTTTGTGTTCCTAGTTGGTCATGTTCTGAAGAAGTCAATGTCTTGTGGTTTATGTTTTACTGCAGTCCATGTCTGGTAGTTTTTGCCTTGTCCTGTTTTGTTAATTTGCACTTGGTTAATAAACCTCAACCCAGAAGGAGTTCTCTGATGAAAAGAGAGATTCCAGAATTATTGAAACTTAAATAGAGGACATGTAGAGAAATAGTTTCATTGTCATAAACAAAGATTTCTTTTTCCTAGTATGTCTTAGAACTTTTTGACTGTGCTTGCCTTAACATTGCATGAAACTCAAAAGCTCCAAAACGGCAGCTCAGCAACATTAATTGTTTCTTTTTGTCTTTGTGTTTGATGGCAGCTCCAAAATTGTTTCTTTTTGTCTTTGTGTTTGATTACTAAAATAAATACGAATGAAACTCAGGTTTTTGCACATTCTGCCGAGCTCAGAAACAGGACTGTGTCAGGAAGCAGATCAATGGAATCTACATTTATCTCTGGCTGCATCAATGATTCCCAGGAGCCAACGTGTCCTCTATATTTCCCCCCCCTGAGATCTGTGTGTGTGTGGTTTAAAAGAGACATTTTCTAAATGTGGGTTCAAGCTCCACTACGTGATACGGAGGGTTTAGTATAAGAGGTGACCAGGTCCCTGACGGTCAACCTGGCAGAGCTCCAGAGATCTGTGTGAAGATTCAGGAGAATCCTCTAGAAGGACAGTCAGTGCAGCGCTCGGTGGCTCCGAGGGTTGATGGCAGAAGGCCAGAGGAAAAAGACATCTCCAAAGTTAGAGCACTGAATGAGAGGAAGAAGAAGATCCTCTGATAAAACCAGACCTCCACTGTTTGACCTCACTTCTGAGGTGGTGGGCGTTCAACTGAAAATGTTTGGTCACATTTAAAATTGTTGTTTCAACAGTTTTTTTATCACATGTCAAAAGGTAAAGATTCAGACAGAAATCGTCACAGGGACAGCTGTTGGAACTTATGAACAGAAAATATCATTACAAGTACTGTGCAACATGGTCATTTCTCTTAGGATGCACCACAGTTTATGTTGTGACTCATGAAAACACAGTCAAATACCCAGACTCTTCCTGTAGTGTAAAACACTGAAGTAATTAATTTTTTAAGTTTGAAAAAAATGTTGTTGTTTTTTTTTATCATTTTTTAAGTTTGAAAAAAACTTAGTTTTTTTTAAAAAACTCACGATGTTCGTTTAATGCTAAACAAGCAAAAAAAAAAAGCCTAAAAAAACTGTTTTTAATATGCGTCAAAAAGACCAGCAACTCCAACAACCACCTTTGACCAGTCCACTCACCCGGGGTCTCTTCCACACCACACGTCCGATCCTGTTGCCCTGGCAGAAGAGTGAGTCGTCAATTGCAGGGAAACGGGGGTCTTCAAAGAGGAGGCCACTCTGCAGGCACTGCCTCTTCAGTGTGGAGTACTGCTGCCCCTCGAAGGCCTTCACTGACGTGAACATACTGCAGCCCTGGGGATGACAGCATGTCAGAGTTGAAAGGCACAGATGCTCGTGGTATCAACACACACACACACACACACGCACTGTTACAGCTTTTTCTCTCCAAATGCAGCTCCTCCATTACTCTACACAGCTGCGGCTGAGTGACAGGTGAATCCGACAGACTTTAATACCCTAACAGAGAAAGCCCTCGGTGGAAATGGAGAGTCGATGTGCGCCGCTGCCTACAGCACTGCCTGGATTCACAGGAGTCAAAATGATCAATCTGTCAATTCAGTGACATCCTCCTGGGCGTAATTATCACTGCCGTGCCAGGAAGGAGCCGCGTACACACCGGTCAGAGCGGAACGTCGGCGGAGTAATGGAGGGAGAAGGAGTGTAGGTGGAGGAGAGGGAACACCGTTCTACTGCTGTGAGAAAAACTAGCAAAAGATCCATCAGACCAATTAATTTTCCTAAGTCTTTCTTTGATATCCCAGCCTTCTGGGAAAGTTATAACGATATGAGAGTAACTCAAAGTTCCAAGACAATTGTATTTTGAAGATAACAAAACGTCTTCCCTACAAGCAATCCGCCACAACACAATTCTGAGGGACCCTAACCCTAACCCTAACAGGTCACGACCTGCGGGGACCCTAACCCTAACAGGTCACGACCTGCTTCCTGCCTTGCCCTCACGTAACAGTTGTGCTACATCTCAGACTCACTCTTAACCACTTCAACAACCTCTACGTTGCTATGGAAAAATTCCTTGTCAGGAAATTGACTTAAATCTATGCATCGTTACCATCACTCTAATTTACAGTGTGGCAGAGGTCGAGCATCAATCAATCCTCATCTGCGTGACAGCCTTGGTGCCGTCAAGGTTACCATAACAATCCGCTGTCCTCTGACTAAATCAGTTAGTACACCGACGGTGAGAGGAAAGGAGAAAAGGTCGACCAGGAAATTGTTCTCAGTCTTTGGTTAATTAGAGGGAATATGTAGTGACTTTTAACTAGGTCTGATGAATCCACAAGCTGGCTGACACTTGGGCTGGTGGGAAAGTAAATCCCTGTGGGAATGAAGAGTTCGCTGCTGGAAGCCAACTCTGACAGATGGCGTGGTGTCTTGGCTCGTGAGCGCGTTGGGGAAAACCATGCTGTCATCTGGCGTCGCTGGACTTCCAGCAGCTTCACCTGCAGAGAGCAAATCCTGAGAGAGGCTCCTACTTCTAAGAGTGTAATGAGCACAAGAGAGGCCCGGGTGCACGACAAAAAACGTCGTTTGAAAAGCCGTCGACGTAGCTTTTCAGCCACGAGTGACGCTGATATCACAGGAAGTGGAGCAGAGGAAGTCGCTTTAAACTAAACTTTAAGGGGAAATTTGACGTTTTCGTGTAGAGCGTGTGGACACCGGAGTGTCCAGGGAGCAGCAACCTCTTCAACCTGTAGTTATGTCTCTGTCCATCTGGTGAATCAGAGTAATTACAACTCTATTCATGGTTACATCATTATTCTTAACGTCAGTCTGATTACTGCTCGAAACAACATCACTGATGAAGAATCTTTAGTTTGAAGTGATACAGTATGATCACCAAAAGGCTCTGAAAACTAAGTTTATGTTCAACACCAAGTACACATGCAGAGCAACAACAGGAAATGGCAGTGGTATGTGCGGCTGTATCTAACGGCCACATATTTTCTGAGCAGGAACGTCGTCACCACCTCCTCCAAAGTCGCCATGTTTGTTATTGTCTGAGAAAACTGACGTGGGCAGCAGACAAATTCTGAACTCAGCACTGCCCCTGGTGGATGTATTGCTTAACAACCATGCCAAGTGTAAGGCATGGGAGTATGTGGCCAGTGATGTTGTGTGTACTCATGTACTTACGTGAAGGCAACATAAATAAGGCCTGAAACTTTTTGATGGTTTCTTAACAACTTTGTAAGTTAATAGTTGTTAATGCAACAATCACGGTTCACTTACCAAAACAGAATTTGAAATGGCTGCAAAAAACACTTCTTGCTCTAACACAAACGACCCGATGTGATAATTGAGAATTCAGTTGTGTTTAACAAATAATGAAACAACGATAGATAGGAAAACACTGGACGAATCAGAGTGGAAACAGCCACAGACAGGACGTGGCTGTAATGTGGCCGAAAAGGCAGTGAAATCGAAGTGCGTTTTCTGAGTTAATGGACAAAGAGAGAGGAAGGAAGGCAGACAAAATGTCTGAAAGAGTTGATGTCTGCAGAATTATTGTCATCGAATCTGCTGAGAGTGTTATCCTCGGTCCATATCATCAATTTATTTTATAGACCGGCAATGGCTAAAGGCTTTCAAAGGGCCAAACTGTTTAATATTGAACAGTATAATACATGCTGGACATAATAAACACATACAAAGTCCATCTAATAAAGAGGAAGAGATTTCTTTAAAACTCCATTAATCAGTCACTCAGTCACAGTATAGATAATACTAAGAATTTGAAGTCGATCGAGTCATGGCTTAATTATGACACAAACCAAGAGAAAAGGGAGCTACAAGTCAGAAGTCGGAAAAAGCTAACAGCCTAAAAATCATAGCCTAACCAAAGGAATGCTTTCTGATTCTCATTTTTTTTAAATAATAATCCCAACACAATTTGTATGCTGCACGTTAACTATGGTAATTCATGTAAAATCAGTTGTCTCAGAACAAAGGAGGAAGAAAATGAGGAACTGTTATGGCTGACAGGTGATACTGCCTGAAAACAACAGAGCCATGATTCAGGAATGACAGAAGCTGCGGTGAAAAGACGGAGGAGAAAGCCGTTCAATCAATGTCCAATACCCAGAGGAGCTGAGAGCAAGAAAACGCACCGCTCCTTCCAATAGATGGCAACAGAGTGGGCTTAATATGACAGTGTCTGATGCTCAGCGCACAAATCGTCGGCTACACATGATGTAAGGTGACAGATAAGACTCGCCTCCATTTGTCAACGCGCAAGTCTTGTCCCCTGTCGTTTCAGAGACACCTGGTCCAGAGTCTCTGCTTTGACTGCATCAGAGTCCAGACTGAAACCTGACTCTGCTGGTTGCACTGAACAGGACCAACTGCTGGTCAGCAGATGTCAACATTCATCACGTTCAGTGATGGTGATGCCTGGCGCTGTGCAGAGTTCTGGCAGAGGTACCACAGAGTTTCACTGACGCCACCGTGGGCTGGAATTAACAGAACCACTGCTGCAGGCGGGTGATGATGGGCCGCAGAGCTGTACTGATGTCATGGAAATGTCATGACAACTTGTGTGTGATTTATCTAACATCACATAGCAATCCATCATCCTTTAATGCACACAGGCTTTTAGCAGAAGAAATTAAACCAGCAGCATGTAGCCCAACCACTGATCTTTTTGTTTCTCTGAAGATAATCAGCTCAAGTTTCCAAGACTTCCGGTTCTTTTTCAAAATAATAACCAGTGATATCCGACTTCTTTGTTTTTCCATACAAGAGTAGAGTTTCCTTGCTAGCTAACCTAGTAAACGAAAATACACAAAACAGAGAGATGTGGGGGGGATATTATTATATTGACAGCAGGACTGAAAAAGAATCCCTATTAGTATCAAACAGCAGCATTCCAAGTTTTCACATTTAGCCATTCTCTAGGGTGCAATGAATTCTGGGATACCCCTGGCAGAGAACAGACACAGCTGCTCAGTCTTTCCTTGCTTAAATATAGAAGGCCACATTTAGTGTAGGCATTAAAACGGAACAACAGATTTGTGTTGCGCAGACATGTCGGAGGGAGAAAGCCCACGAATTTTAGAGAACGGTTCTAAATTCAAGACACAACATGACACTGACCAGGACTGGCAACAAGAACCCAACAGCCAGTCTGTCACGCTACACTCTGCAAAAGATCAACACTGGCATGGACACAGGCACCATGGAGAGCTCCTGACCTTATTACCCAGCGTCAGCAGTACCCTGAACAGTTCCTGTGTTACTCCGTGAAACAACAAACAGTTAAAAAAACCAGGGTCTACAGCGAGAGACAGACACAGTCAGACGTTTCCCTGCTCCCTGGCAGTACAAGAAGAAAGAATCTGTTTCACTTTTGCCCTGGATAACGTTCAGCCATGTTGTTGCTACAGGTTTTGTGAGTGACAGGGGTTGAATACTGCTGCCTTAAGTGCAGCATCAAGTCTGCCAAGAAGCTTCCTTATCCTCTGATGACCAGCGACATGTTTGGCTCTAAGTATACATTGCAAGTTTATGAAGCATTTTGAAATATAATACAAATTGACCACACGTAAGTCGTCGAAAGATTTCACTTGCGCAGTCTTGGGAGCATGTTGAGAGCAGCAATAAAAATAAAATAAAAAATCTAGCATGTCTGATGAAGATAGACAGGTCTTCAGCAGCTCCAGGAGGAAAGCCGCAGCTCTTGTGACCTGGCAGACTATAAAAATCAAAATGCATATCGTTTTTTACCATCATCAGCAGACTGAAGTCAGTACAACAGCAGTCATTTCTGTGTATCTGCCAATCATGAGGGTGTGCTGTGTGCTTGTGTCAGGACTGAGCTCCCCCGCCACCTGTCTATCACAATAATAAGGCTTCGCTGCCCAGACCTGAGAAATCCCTACTCTCTGAAAGCCGACAGAAGAAGCTCACAGACAACACCTCACCAACATCACCGCGTGTCTGCTGCACTATCAACATCTAATCAATACCTCCTTAAAACAAAACCTACAAACACAGAAGATTTCATCAAAACAAAATCACATCAAAATTCACATTCAGTTGCCAAAAACCTCTTTACTAGAAACAGTCAAAGAGGAAAACAGGAGTGCAGCAATAAAAAATGGCTTTAGTAAAAGATACTAACATAACTTTGGACTACCTTAAATTACTACATTAGGGCTGAACAAAGTGAGCTTTTGTTCTCTATATATGCCAATGACATCACTTTGTTTCTGTATGTTTGTATGACACAAACCCATGTGTTCTGTTGAAGATGACTACACTGTTGTTCTGTGGTCAGTATCAACACTCAGGTAGGCTGCATCTTTCAGGCCACGCTCACACGAGGATAAAAAACAAAAGGCAACAAAAAGCACTCTGCACCAGTCTGAACTGTGCAACAAAAGCACTCTGCACCAGTCTGAACTGTTGAACAAAGCAGGATAACTGGGAGCTAATGTGATGTTCAGCTAATGATTAGACACACCAGACCCTACAGCATCTTTGAATGTCAATTTTTGGCAAGCTTTTGCCATTTTCAGCCTTGCTATCCTGCTGCTGTGGATATTATCTTCAGCTCAAAGGTGTGTGTGAAATGCTCTTTTACAGTGGTTGTCTGTACAGTTACCTTCCTTTCAGAATTAATTAGTTTAAAGGTCTTAGGGAAAAAGCATTTGCCAGCAGGATAAGACATCCTCTGAATTTACTTACAGGTCAGAGTCCAGTGATTAGGTTCATGTTTTCTTGATACTGGTACTGTATGACTGTGTCAGGAGGCACCGGTCGCCCTGCTAACAAATAGGAAAACTTTTTTAACCTGTTCTTAATTTTCCTCCTGGGATCGAGGCTCAGGTTTTGGCTACATTAAGGTAATCCCGCTAATCCTGCTGCCTTGACTTGTTTGAGTTTGAAAGGCAGTTGGGTGACTTTCAGTTTTATTACTGCCACTAAGTGGGTGTTTTTTTTTTCACTGATAAAAGAAATTCCACCAAGATCATTATTATATTATATAGTTACAAATCCAAACAGATATTTGTTGGATACTTATTACTCTTTTGTTACCACAAAGTGAATATCTAGACTTTTGGAATGTTTTGTTTGGGAATCCTTTCCAGCTGACCACAAACCAAAAGATCAATCAAGATTATTATACAATTATAGTAAATAAATCACTGGGGTTTTTTTTTTTTTTTTTGGCATTTTTGCCATCATTTTGTGGAGGATGAGGACATAATGAATTACAAGAATCTCAGGGTGGTGGTTTCATCTATTATGGGCTGTTTGAAACAGTTCTCTCCTGTAGGAAATGAAGCTTTTACAACTGTTCATACAACCCTGCCTTAGGAAATGACGGCTTTTACAACTGTTCATACAACCCTGCTTCGCACCATTAACACTGTCAGCAGGCAGCAACAGATTCTGGAGGAGCCCTGGTCAAACATCATGGAGGAGTGTGTTTGTGCGATGGTGGTGTTGGTGGCAGCGGGGTGTGATGACTGATTGAGTCTGCCTTTGCTGACAGGCTGATTACACTTAGTACAGTAATGCACCAGTACACCAGTGAGGGAGACAGGGAGGGGTGCACCAGACCATCCTTCATCAACCCCCACCGCCTACCACCCCACCTCCCCTCCTGCACCAGGGAGGAGGGCTATCCCAGCTCCCCATCCTCCCAGCATCGTGATCTACTCTCTGCAGTATCTCCTCCTGTTGCCAGCCACTCTGGGCTGGGTCTCCACATGAAAACACTTTACAGTCGACTCCCTTTCATTTCCGTCTGTTTCATTTCTGTTTCCACCAATGCTTTCAAACATCTGATCTCCACTGACAATGACACACTCACACAGAGAAATCTCCCAGCAACAAGTTAACAAAAATACACTCCAAACAACAAATCTTCAACAGTTGTGCTGCTCCCGCAGGAGCTGATATTTTAATTAATTTTTTTTTTCATTTATATTTGTGCTTCTTTAATGGTTCATTCGTGTGATGAAAAAAAAATTAATGGCACTTGAGTCGACTGCAGGGGAATCCTGAAGGTGCATTTTGGATTTCCAACTGGCGGAAATGCGTTTACCAACCTCTTATTTACTCCCATTGATCGCACTGATCTGTGTAAGAAGACTGTATCTACGTCAGACTGTTTATTTGGTAGGAAAGCTCACACCTGACCCATCCTCACAGTCTGTCTGTCACATCTATAAGATTTTTAAATTCAAGGGAATCCCCTTGTATTACAGCTACAAATCTCTGGACCCCAGCGCTGCACCCAAACAGGCTGTGGTTGTGTACAGTATGCAATTCCCCTGTGGTGCTCTGCAGAACATTACACTTCTGAAATTAATTTATTACTCCTCATGCAGCAGAAAACAGACTCCAGAGAATACCACAGAGTCGCTGTAAAGGCACAAAGATCAGTCCCTGACAGGAAAACTTGCATTAACCTACCAAAGGAGGACAGACATGATAATGTTTGAGATTAGAGTCTACAGTTTATCAATAGACGGTCTAATTTGAGGGATTAATCAGAAGGATATAGGAGAAAATGAGGTGGAAACAGGAAGTAATGCAACAGTAGAGATGGCAACTTATGACAACAACAAAATCAAGAGAGAAAATATATCATTAAAAGATATTTTTTTCAAGATATGGTCACCTGGCTGTGGCAATATTTTTGCGCTTTGAATAAATGTAAAAGTTATATATATATATTTATATATATATATATGTATATATACACATAACATACAACACATTTAAAATGCTTAATTGACATCCATGGATTGCGCTGGACAGGAAAACCAGCATAGCAGCGTAAAAACACACTGTAAAGACTGAGCTGCGGCTCTGGTCCCACGTTTACTCTGATATTTATGCGCAAATTAAAAGCCAAATCTTTGCCGGTTCAAAACTAGTGTTTGGATAAACATCTACCCGGACGCAGAGGCCAAGGAATCAGTGAGTAAAGTCAGAGGGTCTCAAATCATTTGAGATTTAATAAGGAGCTTGCGGTTGGTTCAGCGACCGCCGCCTCTCCATCTCCAACAGCGCCTCCAAACGCACCTGCCTTCCCGGGAGATAGAGCGGAGGAACGGTTACCTGGACTGAGGCCTCTCCCGTGGCAACGTGGTTCCCTCTCAGGTCCTCCTCCGAGGGTCCAGCCGGTCCGACTCTTGCTCTCCTGGGGCTGCTGGGGCTTCCTCACCTCGCTGCTCTCCCCGCTGGTCCGCCGACGGAGCTCCTCTCTCCTCCTCTCTGCTCCTCTCCTCAGCAGCGTCAAGCTGCCGTAGAGAAGGCCATGAGGCGTCGGAGAAGGTAGGAAGCGCTCCGGTTTTCCTTTTCAAAATAAAACTGCAGAGCGATAACATTAAATACGGGATTAAGTCTGTTTTTCTTTCCTGAGTTTGTCAGGAAGTTAGGAACATATAATATTTCGTTTAATTATTATAAATGTATTTCCTTGAGTTAAACAGTTCAAATTCAGACAATTTCCATCAGAATTATGAGCATCTTAATGCAGATGAACCCGCCTCTTCTTATGGTTTATTTTGCTGTATTCTAAAAAGCAAAAATTATAGAATATTTTCATTTCGCTGTTAGCAATTGTTAATTAGAACGATTACAAATTTTGAATTAAACATTCATGCAGTCCTAATGTTTTCTACATAGATATTGACAAGGCAACCCAACTAATTAGGGAAAAGAAAAGTCAAAATCTGTAAATATCTTTGTACCATAAGAATGAGGAAAAAAATATAGATACATCTTCATCCGTCAAGTATTTTTCAGGTTATTACGACGATGTTTTATTCTTAATTTAACTACCGGAAGTACTTTCCTTTATACAATTGTCGTCCTTTCTTTTGTCTGTTTGTCCGTAAGATTGTGGTTCCCATCCGAGGGGGAGGGGGAGGGGGGGGGGGGGGGTGGGCTGCTGCGGACTGCGCGTGCGCTAAACAATCAGGCCTGCTGTAATCCTTTTTGTCACAAATAACAAGAGGATTCTATGTTGTGTAATTAAGACCAAGTATCCGCCTAATTACAGACTCCCACTCGTGTCAACACTGGAGGAGATGTGAGTCAGAAATGAAATCACGGATATAGTTTTATTCTTTCTTAAGGGCGTTCGTCATATCAGCAGGGAATAATATAGAGGTTAAAGCCATGGCTGCTGGGTGAAGGAACAGATCGTGGTTTGATTTCATTAGTCATTAAATATCCCAGATATTCAAGATGACCAAATGCTGCCCAGTGTATACAGTGCACGTAGAAGTACAATTACAAAACAAGAGGGTTTAATGTTGTAACTTTTTATTACTCAAAAAAGAGAAAATAAGAACAGATTCCATTACATAAGCTTTTTTTCTTCTTTTTTTAAAATTTCAGCACAAAGTAACGAGCCGTGACTCATACTCTGTTGCATGTCGGGCCTTTGGTGGGTGCTCTTTTATAGCACTTTCCCAAACGTTACTAAGTAGGGTTCCCACAGTCTGAAATACACTTTCATTTAATGTCAAAATGTCTAATATTTTAACCCAACAAAGTCCCATCATGTGATGAGATCTTTTGTTGTAATTCAAACAATTCTTATCAGACATAATCGATCTTCATGCTTTGTCCTACAGATGCAGTTTAGCAGCCACCTAGTGGCCAAAAAAGTATATGTTGATATTACTGTAATTACAACATCCCATTTTAAAACAGAGTTAAATTGTTTTTCTGTTGGTCTGGCTCCATCTATTGGTCAACCACTGCTGCTCTTCCCTCCATGGAGGTGGATGAGTAATGAGCCGCCTCTGCTCTCGCCGTCCATACACTGTACAGCTGTTATTTTTCACTATATATTTTTATTTTATTACTGACTGGTCGCCGGTGTAAACACAGATGATGACAGCCGCGCGCCCCAGTTATCGCTTTCCCTGTTGTCACATGTAACGTGAACGAGCCCGGTGTTAATGTGACAAGTCACACCTGTGCTTTTCGTGACCCACATGTGCAGAGAGGAAACCTGTGAGTCTCTGAGGGGGTGTCACGGCAGACATGGTTATTGTTCACCTCTGAACCCCCTGCTGACAGAAAGTAGAGAAGCTTTCAGACAATTGATGGGCAAAGGAAGGAAACCAGACAGGAGGGAGACGCACAAATCCAACCTGAGACCGAAATATTTAATAATAAAAGTGAATTGTGTTTCTGTCAAGGTACCATTACAGTGCAGGCTTAAATTGGATATCTGTACCAAATGGGCTGGGTCACCCATTCTGTCCAACCCATTGGTACAGAATGGGTTGGACTTTTTTTCAATAATCAAAAGAAAGGGATACAATAATCTGAGATTACTTGAAGTAGTGTTGAGGCCACAAAATTATTGCTGTAAAAGTAGAAAAGTTGAAATAAAATCCCTTTTGGGGAGCAGGGAAAAAACATACATGATCCTTTCTGTTTTGTAATAAGGTGCCATTTATTAATATCATTCATCACATCTGATGAAACACTCTCCTTGACTTGTAGTATTTTCCACGTGTAATACTGACCTCAGTCATCTCAGACATCCTGTCGTGTTACTCCATCGTCCCCTCGGTTGTCAGGTACATTTGGCAGATGAAAATGGACTCTGGCTTAGCAGCAAAATGCTGTGTGTGTGTGTTTTCTGCCGCATCTCGTCTCGTTTTATCTATTTTTATAAGATGCGGACAGAGTATGGACATGAGATGAGTCTCCGCAGTTCGGTTCAGTCCTGCAGAGCCAAGAAGTGCTCGTCTGGATTTTTTTTTTCTACACACAGAACGTCTTAAGTGCTTTATGACTGCAGAGAGTCACAACCTCGTCGCACAGTTGCGGGATGTGAAGGAAAGTCGCCTTCGGGGAAAAGAGGAATGTGTTTTCTTGTTCCTGTTGTTTTAGGATGGAAATGGACTAGAACTGTTGATTTCCTGTCAGCATGCTGTTGGACTCACACAAGCACTGAGTATGAGTGTTGAAGTAGCTGCTGCAGGTGTAACAGCACACCATTAAAACCTGACCACATTGAACAGCCTCGTCTGGACAAAAGAAAACTGTCCACGTCAAAACAGTTACAACCACTTGATGCAGACTCCCAATGCAACACTTGCATTCTTGTTGTTCTTTTTTTCTCTTTGTACAACTTTAAGGCAGGAAGTTCTACTTTAAATAGCTCTTAGTCTTTAAATTCATGCCTCCCTGCACAAGTTCAGAATTTTTATTTGTTTTCTTTTTTCATAGTTTAAATAGAAGATGGGAAGCCTGGAAGTAGTCTAGAGTCCATCAGGCCTGATCCACTTGAACCAAAGTCAACATCAGCCTCCAGGTGTTTGTGCTACGCCATGTAAATGAAGGTGTTTATATCAGTCTCGTCCCGCTTGATGTACTTGTGATCGATCAACCACTCGATCTGCTCCTTGATCATCTTCTTCTGTGGTAAAAACATGTTCTTCAGGATCTCCACGAGCTCCGTCTGCAGCTGGGCGTTGTTGATGCGTTTCCTCATCTTCATGATCTGTATTATGGCCTCCTGCAGGTGGTAAAGTTAGAACAAATGTGAATCGGGGAATTTTACCGTATCCTGTGACTTTGACAAAAGACACAAAACCACCAACGTCTGCTCATGTGAATGATGAGAACTGTTGGGAGGACAGCATTTGTTCACAGTAGGTAGTGTTACATAACAGCAGACGAAGAACCGTCATGCTGTGGGCTCACCACAGTACCTGTGTTCTTAGTATCCTGAGCTGGACGATGCCCTCGTTCTCCTCTTCTCTCATTCGTTCTGTGGTGAGCTGCAGTCGACCAATCAGGTTAATTTTACCTCTTTTTTGTACCTTTGAGTTTTTTCTGTAGGTGTGAAACAAAGCAGAGCACAGCATCAAAGTACAGCTCATGGATGGCAAGAGGAACTTGATTTTGATTTGTGTTTTTTTTTTCTCCAACTTTGTTACAGCACATATTCTTTCATCTTTTTGACAACCTTAAAAACAGTCACAGCCTTTAATATGGTAGTTCTTACATTAGAGAAAACTCCTGGTTGACGTAGAAGAGTGTTCCTTCTGCAAAGTCTTTTGGTGAAGACACCACAGGGTCGTACGACAAAACCTGTCGCTTCAGTTTAGGAAAAGCTACAAGAGACTGTCCGGACAGAGAGGAAGGTTTTTAGTTTTAAAAATGCATTAAACTGGGGCTTTAAATCACTTCTGTAACCAAGAAACATTAAGTTTTAGATTGTTTTTCTTTTACCCAGAGGGTGCGTCGTAGTTCTGCGTCCGGCAGCTCAGTGGCAAGCTTGAGGTTTTCAAAACTGATCCTTTCTCTGGGCCTTTGATTCCAGGCAAAGAGCACAGCTAGCTGAAATGTAGTCACCTCTAGATCGTACTGGCCCACCTCATTTTTAAATGTAATCTGTAGAAATGAAACGCATTATACATTAGTCCATTATACAGAAAATCTATTAGGACCCTTCATTTTATATTATTACATCATCTGTTCTTACAATGCCATTGGACATGAGGTGATGCCAGTGAAGCTTCCTGCCACTGTGATTCTTCTTGTAGAAATCCTCCACCTCTGGTATCAAATCTTCCAGTTCTGTAGGAAGGGAGACAAACACCTTCTCGCTGCTCCTGGACCAGGCTCCGGCATTTAGGATTTTAATGTTGACAGAGTCGGCTGTAGAGAGACAGAGACATTATAGAAGGGGTGGTATACAGAACTTAATAGACCAGAACAGAACCTAATGTAAAAGACTTTTCATCATCCTCAGTTGCACATTGAAATGACATCTTGTGTAAAGTGAATATAAGTTTGTGATGTAGATGTCAATCTGACCTGGCAAGGCAAGCTTGTTATGCTTGTGCATTTCTTTAAACGACTGGTTGAGGTCCTCTGAAACCTTGATGTCCTGAAACATCCTGGCCAGTTTGTTGACATAGTCAGCTGGCATTCCCACCTCCTGATGAGAGCAATAACACAATTTATATTGTTAAAAACTGTTATTTTACTTGAACTCTCTCACGCAAACACACACATGCAAACACACACACATGCCGTGCCTACCCTGAGCCACTCCACCATGTTCTCCTCTATTTCACTGTCTGCTGAGATGTCCAGAATGAGACGCCGTGTCAGGTGGGCTTTGTGGTATCGCATGAACACATCTTTATTCTGGACGTACTTAAGCACTAACAACTGAAAAAAAAAAATCAAAATTCAAGGTTCAGTTTAAGAGTACTTTGTGTTTTATAAGTCTACGATTTTAACCGTGACAAAAAAAAAAATCAAGGTACAGTATATTGACTCAAGTGTGATTTACCACTTCTTTAAGCTTGGCTTCAATCTCTTCAGACGTGAGCTTTTTGCTCAATGGCGTCTTCCTTAACAACATGTCGCAGTAGTTGGCCAGCAGCTCTGGACATTTGGACTCTGGTTGAGTTTTTAGGCCCACACTGTGAAAACACAAACCAAAGATTGTAACTCAGAAATAACCTCTTCAGTCATCGACTTCAGAGAGTGTGTGTGTGTCTTACCCTTTCTGTTTCATAGGAAGTTCTAATTTAAATATAGTGGCATCGTTTACTACAGCTTTGTATGCCTGCGGAAAGTTTGGGGGAGAAAAAGAGTTAATTAGATTAGCACAGAATGACTGGAAACCACTGCTGTGTACTGTCAATGGTCAAGGAGGTGAATGTTGCACTCACTTTATCTCTGGCCGTCAGGAAACGTGGATCGTCCTGAAAAGCTTCCTTCACCAGTCGACTGAAGCGGTTGAACAAAGTGAGGAGCTGCTCAACATATTTCTCAGAATCCTGATAAAACAGAGTTTCACACATTATTAACATGTTTGCCTTTTCTTTCAACAACATTATATCAGGGTCGTTAGGCAGGTTTTTCAGCATTACAAAGTGATTGTTATTACAACAGTACAGCAGTGATTTGTCTCAGTGAGTTAAATATTTTAACACCACACTGATGCCTGTGTAAGTCTGGACATGTCTTACTGAGGTGATTGTCTCTGCTGAGGCCACCATGTCTGCCAGGCCAGCACTCATGATGTGCTCCTCCAGGTCCTTCAGCATGGGCTCGATACCATTGGGCACCTTGTCCATCAGAGAGAACATCAGATGGAGCTCTGTGATGAAGAAAAAGTGGAACAAAGGGTAAGTGGGACCACTTCCTTGTCAGACCAGAAGCTGGGAGACTCAATAGTAAATAGTTGGGTCATTTAATTTAAAGAAACTTTAAATTTACTTTAACTGGGACCAGACCCACCTCAAACTGCAGTAAAGTGTAGTAAGTCTAAGTGGGTTCAGAACTACAGGAGTTTGTTCTCAGCTATTTCCTGTTGCAAACCTGAGCTGGCTGAGCCTTTGGTGGAAGCAGTCCGGCCGTACTCACTCTCTGTTTCGTTTCGTTTGATCATGCCTGGACATTCAGCCAAGATGGTCTCCTTGAACGACGTTACAAGGGCGTTCACACAACACTCCATTAACTGTGAAGATGAGCAGGAGATAAAGAGTTCAGATGCAGTCGACTTAGTTTAAGTAAATAATGAAATCAACGGTTAAACAGCTGTGAGGGAATCACAACATTCCCTGAAGAGAGGCAGGAAGATAACAGAAACACAGGGAGGTTTACTGATACCAACATAGTTATTTCAGAATAAACTGATTAAAGTTCATGAAACAAAAACCACTCACTGCTTGCACAGAGTTACAGTCTCGCCTCGTTTCCAAATATCTCAGTGCGCGTTTCTCCTCTTCCCTCAATTTTGAATCAGCCTAAACAAAACACATAAAATACACACAAGGAAAAAACTCATCACCATCATTTTTAAAAAAAACATTGTTATATTAATAATTCCATCATTTGGATTAGTCACAAAAGAAAACAGGTGTGAAACACACACATCTACCTGCTGGTATTTGTCTTCCTGTTCCAGCGATAAACAGACATTTTTTTGCTGATTTACCTCGATTAATCATAATAAATCAGGATAGCGATTAATCATGATTAATCCACGACTAACCTGTGATTAATCAGATTAAAAATATGGTTGTATGACAGCCCGAGTTATAATAAACACCAACAAACACATTCTCAGGGCTAGAAATACAGCCAAGAGTTAAACGTACATATTTCATGTAGTTTTGAACACCATTTTGTTGGAGGTAGGCTGGTGCCTGTGTTCTGTAGAATCTCTCAGTGGAATCCATGTACGCCTTCTCAAAGTTGTCCCTGTAGATCTGCAGCTTGTCATCAGGGTTAGAGCACAGGTTCACTGAGGAGAGAACAATACAAAGGAGGAATAAGTCACAACATTGTTTTATTTTAAAGGGGCATCTTTGATGAGACTATAATCACATGTTTTCACTATCACCAACCGTAGGACTCCCGCACTCCGATGACCAGCTGAGAGTCAAAGGCTTCTCCCAGTCGCTCGGCATGGACCAGTTTCATGGCACTGTCTTGTAGCCTGTTCTTAATATTGGAGAAAATAGACTCGTTCCACGTGTCAAGCATCAGCTACAGAGGAGACGGTAACAAAAAGAGAGGATCATTAGTGGTACACATCCCATTAGGAATGCACCAGGAATAAAAGCAGTAAATTATTTCATTTACACTCTAATACTTCATCTGACCTTGCGAACGATGCTGTCCTCCACGTTGGATTTTTTGTTGCTTCCCTGCTTGCCCATCAATGTGATCTCCAGCTGACAGAAGGGCTTGGGCAGGATGTCACACTGTGTGAAGAACTTCCTCCACTCCACGATGTAGGCCTTCAGCAGCGCTGTGTCATCCTGATGACTCAACACTCGCTAATACAGGGTGAAAAAAAAATAGAAGGTTGGAAAAATATCTGCAAAGTATAAAATTAATTTAATAAAATATTACTGATCCAATGAAGAAACCTTAACCACAAGAAACCTAAACCACAATAATACAAAAAGCAATCAGTGACTCCCCCACTCTTACAGCTTGTGCTTGTTTAATGAAATCAAGTATGTCCTCTTTGAGGGCCTGGTGGATCTTAGCAGGACCTTTGTCATCCCACAAACATACAGCATGGACGTCTCTGCGGAAGTAAAGAAAGACATTCATTAACTGTCCCGATAGTTTTTGTTGCATGTTTAAAATGAGACTCATGGACGTAAACTTACGAGAAGAGGTCGAACCACTGTTGTTTGGTGACAGACTCCTGCCGTAAAAGCTTCAGTACTATGGGACGCATCAGATCCCATTTATCTTCAAACTGAAGCGAGCCTTTGTTCTGGAGGCACAGGGGAAAATCGGAAAGTAAAATTCTTCAACTGGATATGAATTTTGAAATAGTTTTTACGTTGAAGCCTTTAGCTTGTCACCATCATTTACAACAAACTGTGATGTCATTTAAAAACAAATTTGGAATCCCCACTCTAAGTGTAGTACCAGCACTAAGGGTGGGTGGCAGCAATGCACAAAACTAGGCTCAGTTTGTCATAAACATAACAGGCAAACACTTAAGATTTTTCAATCTTAAGTGTTTCAATAGTATTTGTTGGCAACAATTAAGCACAGTACTGTATATGGGCTTCATACATAGACAGAATATAGACGAATAAAGCTGCATTGAGAGGACAGGCAAGTTGATGGGCCTATGTTCTAAATGCACTTCCAAAACTTGCTTGAAAAAACAACATTCAAACGTGTTGTAGACAAAAATGAACATCAGACTTAATGTGCAATATATCTAGCAGACTGTAAATAAATAATATGCAATAGCAAGCTTCTCTGACAGGAGAACCTCAGTAATGGCACAAGGGATCTGCATACAAACTTCCTAATTTGATCATTTTATGATACATAAATAAATGCTCTAAACGTGCTGTGGGCAGCACGTATGGTTCATCATTCCTCCAGAAGAATAATAACTAATGCTTTATAACCGGTGCACAGCTGTAGTGCTCCTAGCTCTCCAGCTGTCACCTGTGCTGCTCTATTTCTTTGCTGTATTAGACACAGAGCCATATGTGCCTGCTCACTAAGCATCACGAACATAATAGCAAGAGAATAACTTATGGTCAGAAACTAGTAATGTTGTGCCTTTCCAGAGCTTTTACTCCTAATAAATCTTTCAATTGAAGCTGGGCTTTAGCTGTAGCACTCTGAGCCTCTGGCTGACAGATGATAGGAGGTTTAAAGCGAACGTAAACACAGACTGAGGTTGTACTGTGCGTATATGGCGCATGATGAGACGGTATTCTTCATTTTCCTCTCATCTAACGTTCTGAAGTATTTTCGTCTCCATGGTCCTTCCCTCTTTGATTCACATTTAGCTGCAGCTTTACTGTTTAGCCCAAAATCACTGATATGCACTTAGCCAGCGTTAGCCAGATTTAAGTTGAATGTTTCCTGCAAAAGTCACCGCCGACAGCAGAGTGGTGCAACTGCGGGCTGCGCTCCTCGGTAAAGATGGCGCCGATCTCTGTCATTGATGTTCGCAGGTGACAAGTGCCGCAGCGAGCATTAAAAACAGAAAAATTGAATTGGAGTGGATCCTACCTTTAGCAAATTAGACGTCGCCATGTTCCCTCAACTTATCCTCCCGCAAAGTCTCGCGAGAACCATACGGCTGCAGAAGGAGATGAAGAATGAAGCAAAGCATCGTCAAGATAACAGAAGAAAATGGTTCAATAATTAAAATTTTAAAGTATATTTTTATATAAAATTACGGTATTATGAATGACGGGTACAACTATTTTGTCTGCTCACAGGGATTTCTCACTTTCTTCAGCAAAATAATTAAGTTGAACAGTTATAAATGGCATCTGTGTTTTATTTCAAACTTGATAAAACTATAGGTGCATTTTGTTACATTTTACACACACACACACACATATATATATATATATATATATTTCCTCTCAATCATTTTTTAGATTGTGTTTTTGTTATCTCACATTTCCCATGTTCTCGTTATTGTTTGCGAGACACAGCATCTGGCCACGGCAGTAAGATAAATAAAGAATGATAACAAACCATACCCGTCTCAAGAAACAATAACAATCCTTGAATATATTTTCCTTCACCAAATGACCTGCATGAGATACGGGTTTCCTGTTACTCTACCAGATGGTTCTAAAGTGGACTAAAGTTCACTTAAAGAAGACATGACAAACCTGAAAATGAGCGGACATTCAACTCTGAATGGCCATCTGTAAAATTATGATAATTTGAATGTGTTATGTTCTTGGAAAATCCATTGCACATTAAAGTTTACAAGAAATTACAACCCTTTTTAACATTTAGGCAATGTCGTATGGAAAAAATCTGATATTTGATATCATGTTTGCTTTTTTCCTTCTCTGACAAACATCGCTTCAATGTCTTATATGATGTATCACTATTCTATAGTTATATAATATTATAAATGCCGTAATTTTTTTTATACCAATCAAAAACGTTCCGCTTTTCTTGTGTTTGGCAGCTATTCAAGTTTGCCTGCGCGGTGCTGACGTCATTCAGTTCTTTAGGCTAACCAATCAGATTCGTGGTAGGCGAAGACACATAGCACCACGTTAGGTTGATCCCGTCAAATGGGGAAACATCGCCGCGTGGAAGGAGAGTCCGTGAAAATTTGACAATGAGAAAAAAAATACATATGCGGAGTTTTAATCAATCTGTCATGACTGAAACTAAGACCGTAAGTACACATGGTTTGTTTTTGTTTATTTATGTTCATATTTTCTTTGTTTTTCTATTTATGTATGCCGACTTTCAGTTGAGGAAAGGCAGGCGGTAAAATGTCTTCACAAAGTGGGCACACAAAAATGCATTAGAAAAAGTTAGAAATACAGATTCATGTTGCTAATTCTCACGATGCATTCAAGTGGTATTCGGGATATCAAAACTGTCAGAAATCAAAAGCTTGTCATTCGCATTCTCTTTCCCCCTTTTTGTCAGCACATTTTTAAACCATATATTCTGTAGCAGGTATTTAAGATTCTTTTATGAAGATGATAGGGGGCCAAGGGTGGGAATCACATGAGATTAATCAGGCACATGACAATTCTGTGGAAATCGGCTATATCTGCTGCCAGGATAATCTAATCAGAACAAGGAAGTGAGATGTTGACCTGTTTTCTTTCTTTCCTTTAGGTTTAAGTCCTAAAGAAATGGAGGGACGTGCGCAAGAGAGACTGTGGGGAAAATGGAAGGTTGTGTGTGGTTTGCATAATTACAACATAAGGGATGTGTTCACATGGTGAGTACAGAACTAAGTGTTTACTGTGAATTTCCAACATGGTACAGAGTATGTTGAAAACTAGTATAACTAACAACAGGATCAAAAATAACGTTTCATACGATTGCTTAGAATTAGGTATTTAATTTTAATCAAAACATTTGGGCTTTCTACATTTACATTTCATACATTTTGGTAATTTATTTGTTTTAGTAATATATATTTTTATGTGTGCTTTTAACGATATAGCATTTCTATCCACAAATTACACATAGCAATTATTAAGCTACTTTTTAGATGCTCTTGGTTTTAGATGTTAATTGTTGGCTTTTTTTTGTAAAATGTAGAACTTGCCTTAGTTATGGTCTAGTTTATATGTTAAATATTTTGGGTTTGTTTTGTTTTTTTACCTTGATTGACTTGAAGTTTAAAAAACGATTATTATTGTTATTGTAACTTATAATGTAAAACATCTTCCTCTGACCTTCAGGCAACTGCTGAAGACTGTGGCCATGGGTCAGGTCTTGTCCCTGCTGATCTGTGGGACAGCAGTGAGCTGTCAGTACTTGGCGGAAGCCAAGGTGGAGACGCCAATGCTGCAGAGTTTCCTCAACTACGCCCTGCTGCTGCTCGTCTACACCACCATCCTTATCACACGGAAAGGTCAGGATTTCTGATCAGGATAATATAATTGAATGAGGAGACTTTGTGTGACCTGTTTTGTCTTTTCTTTCCTGATTTTGTTTTTTGTTTTATTTCTGCAGGTGAAAGAAACATTGTACAGATTTTAAAGACAAAATGGTGGAAATATTTAGTGATGGGTGTGGCAGACGTGGAGGCAAACTACGTAGTTGTACGAGCGTACCAGTTTACAACTCTGACCAGTATCCAGGTGAGAATAAACGGATTAATTACAGCTTAACATATCAGAAAAAAAATATTATTAATTATTAAGTTTGGTGAGCCAGTGGCTTACTGTAAATCAGCAAAATGTCTTTACATTTTAGAAAAAAAAACTTGTTTAAAAATGGCTTCTCATCAGCACTTTAGTTCAAGATCCTGGTTTGTTTTTGTGTCTTTCAGCTGCTGGACTGTTTTGTGATCCCAGTGCTGATGCTGCTTTCCTGGATGTTTCTGAAGACGCGCTACAGGCTGGTCCACTTTGTAGCTGTCGCTGTGTGTTTATTGGGGGTGGGGACCATGGTGGGGGCCGACATTGTGGCCGGAAGAGAGCAGGGTTCTTGTGAGGATCTTTGTTTTGTGTTTTTTTTGTTTTGGAGGGTGCAAATTTTTCTCACGTGGGGCAAAAATAGAAACATGTTTTAAACTATTCTGTTAAAAAGTTATTGTCTGTTTGTTCAGCCTCTGATGTTCTGCTGGGAGACGGCTTGGTTCTGCTCAGCGCCGTCCTCTATGCTGTGTCCAACATGTGCCAAGAATACACAGTGAAGAACCTGAGTCGTGTGGAGTTCCTGGGCATGATGGGCCTTTTTGGGACAATTATTAGTGGCATTCAGCTGTAAGTTATGGCTCAGCTTTGACTAAACAATCTAAACAACTTCAATAAGACACGGTTGAAGCTGTGATGAATTACAACTCCTACTTAATAATTTGCAAACAATAATAGCAATAACATCCTTGTGCACTAAATCTAGTACTGTCATAAATTATCATATCATAAGTACATGCAGCTGTAAATTGGATGAACATTAACTATTAATATTTCTCACTCTTTGTTACCTATTATTACAGTGCTGTATTGGAAATCCCTGCAGTCTCAGCTATAAAGTGGAATCTTCACATTTGTAAGTTATTTATTTATTATTTTTCACAATAATGTCACAGCCACAAACAGTTTCCCTGAGTTTCCATCTTCTCTGTCACCGTCTTTGTCATGTTTTTGCTGCAGCCATGTTGTTTGCGGTCTACGCTCTGTGCATGTACGCCCTCTACAGCTTCATGCCAGTGGTGGTGAAGTTAACCAGTGCTACTGCGGTCAATCTCTCTCTGCTCACTGCTGACCTCTTCAGTCTGTTCTGCGGTCTATTTCTCTTCCACTACAAGGTGAGTGTCATTAAAAAATCCACAATGATACTTTACTAAGTCATTTTTTGATTAACTAAACAAAACCTTTGAAGAGTTAAAAAAAAAAAAAAGAACTAAACATAACCTTTGAAGAGTTAAAAAAAAAGATTTTTTACACGTTACATTGGCTTTAGTGGATACTCTCTCAAAACTGGAATTAGTAAAATCTGGAAATTGGCTTTAGTGGGTACTCTCCCAAAACTGGAATTAGTAAAATCTGGAAAAAGATGGATTCAGTTATACATGTTTTTTTTGTGCCTTGCACAAACTCTACAGAGAAAAACTCTTTAGCGTGACGACGTGAGCGTATCTCTGTCTTCTTTCTCAGTTCTCAGCCTTGTACATCGTCTCGTTCGTCATCATCACTGTTGGCTTCATCATGTTCAACGCCGTTCCCACCTACACTCCTCTGACTGACGAACCCGCTGATCACTCGGCTGATCCAGCGAGTCGGAGCGCTTCTGCTGCTACACACCTACTGACGGCGGACAGAGAATCTCCAGGAACTGAGGCGGTCATCGCCGTCGCTGCTCTTTGACAGAAACACACTGGAGACACAACATAATCTTAATCATAAGTTCAGCGAGACTGCAACATGTAGATATGAAGAGACTTCATTGCGACCTTATGACATTCAGTATTTGATTTTATAAGATTTTTTTTATCTTCATCGTACCATTTCCCTCACCCTCAGCTGGGTTCTCAACCCCAGGGCTGTTTTACAGTATTGGTGAAAAATGCACTTACCAGAAATCACACAAGGTCTGCTTTGGCTGGTAGATGTACTGAGTCCATATTTATAAAAACATTTTTATGAAAAAATATTGTTTTAACTGCACATGTATGGTCTGTATTGTTTACGCTGAAACTGATTTGTTACCTGTTTTACTAACATGTTTTTTTGTAGGTTTGTTCAAATCAACGGGTTAATTAATTTGTAAAAAATGATTCTAAATGAAAATTTTAATCTATTATAACGTATTGAAACAATGACATGTGTGGTATATCCAGTTATCGGTGCTCTAATAAACAGTCACTACACACTTAATCAAATACACAGATTTTAAGAGCTTAAAATAACATCTAATCCAGTGGAGATATCAACTTCTGGTCCGGTGGGGAGCTGTTTTGTTTGTATTATCAAATATTGTAGGTTGGGTGCCTTTCTCTAAATTTTTATAATAAAATAATTTTTTATATACTTGTCCTTATTCAATTCTAGTTTTTGTGAAGCTTTGTTCAACATAAAATTTTTCTCATCTTCAGCTGAATGCTGCAGCACTCACTTCAACCTCTGCTTCCTCACTGACTATCATCATCATCCTCATCATCATGGAGGAAAGGACTGTATAGCCGAGTGGAGTAAATTCAACATCGCTTCCCCAGCTGCCATATCCCGGGCTCCTTTTTTCAGCTTCCCGTTGAGATTTGTTTCGGTAAGAAAGAAAAATCTTCTATATGTAATGACATGTATCGTTTACTGGACGCAATCGTCGTTTGCTGTTGCTATTGTGAGCATATAGTGACTAGTGTTCAAGCAAAACATCGAGGACCGCGATCCTCTATTACGATATTATATATTTTATAAAAGGTATCATGGGGAACCCATTTTCGTTATCGAATTCTTATAGTCCGATGTCGTGTCATTCATCTTTGAATTGTGATTAAAAACAATGAAAGCGCCTGAAAACCGCAGGAGAAACCACAGAAAAGAGCCGCAGTTTACGTACGCGTTAATCCGTCAGCACCACGGACAGCTCCACAGCACCGGCGCTGTCCGTGCTGCTGGAGGGTTTAAGCGACTGCTTCCACGGTAAACTCCCGGCTCCGGAGTTCGACCTGCGGCCTTATTTCACCAAGCACTGACCCGCTTTCTTCTTCTCCATTCCTCCAGGCCTCCCCCCTTCAACAGAACCGCGACAGCGAGGTGACAGGCAGCCAACATGAAGCATTTCCTCCGGTAAACATATTCATTCCTTATATTTTTTTATTACATTTTTTACCGATTTCCGAACCTTCGAGGATCTCAATCACACATCAGAATCAGCACCACGTCTTTATTTTGTGTTTGCACATGCAGTAACGGAATGATTACGCTACACTGATCCCTGTAGTTCATCGTTTAAGCTTTAAACACTCGGTAACAGCAGCTTCTGTGGTGTGGATGGCATTTCAAACGGCTGTAATTGCTAAGCGTGTGGGCCTCAAGTAAAACAATAAAAATATCGCTCTTTTACTGTTTCTGTTAATAGCTCTAATTCTCAACTAAACGGACTATTAATGGATCAGTGCCTTTTCGACAGGCTTTTCACAGCATGCCTCACTCTTTTCCCCCCTCAGAATCACATTCACCACTTAATCTTTATCCCATTTATTTATGATGCTGTGGATAAGGTACTTCAGTTATTTTCCTGACCTGTAAAGAAAGTGTGGATTATTAAAAAAACTCTGTGTAACAGAGCTTGTATGAAATAAATACTTAGACGGACATTAATGGAAAGAATAAAACCTGGAGTTGTGCGTTCTGTGAATCCTTCCACTCCGTCTCTCATTTTCTTGAAGGTTAAGAAAATGACAGAGAGACTATATGAGCTGTTTAAAATGCTGCTCTCGTCCAGAGGCTGAAAAAAGAAGGGAATTAATCCTTCAGGACTGTACCAGCATTTCTGTTTCCTTCTTTTTCTAGACGAGGACGATTGAGTGTTGCAGATATCTGACTGCAAGGTTTATCTCTAATAAAAAACAAATCAAATCACTGTTAACTCCATTTCACCAGCACAACAAAACAAAAACAAAAATCACAGCCCTGAGGATTCAAATATAATAATAATATTTGTTATATACAGAAAACATCAGGGGAAATACTCTGCTAAAATTAACTGTGGTTGACAATTACAGAGATGCTGTGTTAGATTACAAGGACATTTGTCATATTGTTATAGTTGCAGACTGAGGATCCACAGTTTCTTATTGGGTCACTTTGCATTCCCCAAGACACACGCCTTCATTTTCTGTCTCAGTGTCACCTGTAAAAATAGCTCACTTTGATGATCTGCTGCAGGATCCCCTAGGTAGATGTGAAGAAATGAAACTTGCGTTTCTTTTTTCTTTAAATGCCTCTGGCTCGGCTTACACTCAGCTCATCATTTATACTGTACTGTATACTTTTGTGGGGGTTCTCCCCTTTGTTATTATTTGAGATTAAATTATTATTCTTCAACACTCTTTACATTATTTGACAGAAATAGTTTAAAATATTGATGAAGAGCTAGAAATAGTAATGCAAAAATAACGACGAGTTAGCGAAGAATAATAAAACAATTACTCAGTGTAAGACGAAAAGAAATATCAAAAGGACAATTACAGAAAGATGCATCAAATATATTAGCCTAGAAATAGTTTAATGTTAACACAAAATAATAACGAGGTTTTTCACAAAAAAGATAAGACTGAGCTAAAAGTAAAAAATGTCAAAACAGAGCCTGAATTCCGAGAGAACTTTTTGACATTTTGTAAGTGTCAAATGTTCCAGGTACATATTATTATACATTTGGATTATTATAATGTTATTATAATGTTGTTTTCTAATTTCAATTCCTCTTTGTCCTCTTCCTTGTATATTGTTAGAGTGGTCACCCAGTTCTTTGTGTTCCTCTACTGTAAACTACTGTGGCGAGGCCTGAAGTTTGTCATCAGGAAGTTCACTGGACGATGTGAGCTGCAGAGGATCTGCTACAACAACAAACATGGAGCACGCAGGACCCTCAAGATAGGTGGGTCCAAATGGAGCTTAAAACAGTCGCTGCCTTTGTATATTCTCCCAAATATTAATGTAGATTTAATTTCCTTTCAGAGTCATCTCTGAGGTTCTCCAAGAGTGGGGTAAGAAAAGAATGATAGAAAAGTTATTTTGTGTATGAATAGGTTCAGCTACGCTCCAGTGTTTCCTAAACAACAACTGTTTATTTCTTTATCTCCCTCTCTCCTGTCTTTTATTCATCTTCACCCTCTATCTCTCTGCCTCTCTCTCTTTGAAGCTCCTGCAGTCTGCGCTCAGTGTCCATCCAGACAAAGTGGAGAAAACCATTGACGAAATCATGGCCTTAAAAAAGATCAACCCTGACACCAACCCACAGTGAGTCACTACAGTAGATCACATGTCACGTCCCTGTAGCTTCAACACTGAAAGTTACTGTGTGAAAACCTAAAGTGTTGACACAGCTCTTTGGATTGACATCTAACTTGTCTTGTTACAAAGTTCAGGACAAGACAGTGAATAAATACCATTATTTTTTATTTTTACTTTTTTTAATCTGAAAATTAACTTTCTAACTTTTATTTTTACTTTTTTTAATCTGAAACAACTTAAAAAGAAAGGCTAGATAGTCAACCTGCACTTCCTGCCTTCTGTGCCTTCTCTCTCTGCAGACTCGGCATCTCGCTGCAGGCCAGTCTGCTGCAGATCGTGGGTTACAGGAGTTTGGTGATGGAGGTGGAGAAGCTGCGGAGAGAGCCTTACGACTGCGAGAACCAGGAGCACGAGGACATGCTGATGAAGGTGCATTAACTGCAGAGCAGAGCAGACAGGACAAAACACTGAATAATCTCTCTGTGAGCACAAAACAAAACACAAAGATCATGATGGATCTTGGTAGGATATAATAAAAATGTAACGTTCGTGGTTGTTGGTTGTTCTTAAACCACCGTTTTATTTTTATTGTGATTGATTTAAAGATTTTTTTCCATTTTTCTTTCCCAGCTGTGGAAGGAGCTGCGCCCTGACACGCCTCTCAGCGGCCGCATCTCTAAGCAGTGGTGTGAGATTGGTTTCCAGGGTAGTGATCCGAAGACTGACTTCAGAGGGATGGGCCTGCTGGGTCTGCACAACCTGCTGTAAGAACTTAGTCTGTGAAACACCGGTCACGCTCCAAAAACATGTCAGATAATGCCACGCTCTCTTGGCGCTGGCATCTGTGAGAAAGTCAATAAGCACTTAGACTGGCACTTGGAAAACGTTTCTTTTCTTTGCAGGTATTTTGCAGAACATGACAAAGCTACTGCTCTGCAGATGCTCAACGACTCGCTGCAACCAAAGCACAAGTAAGTCCAATAATATAAGCTGAGGCGGCTATAACGCAGAGCGCTAATTAGTTAGCTGGAGGTAACATTCATTCATTTCTTATATGTAAAGTTAGTTAAAGGTCAGTGGGGAGGTTAGGACAGAAGTTACAAATGACGTAGGAGTACTGAGATCCTCATTTTGTTCCACCTGACTTTACATTTACAGTAACGTTATGACATTCATCTGCACGGCTGCATTGTTTGCGCTGACACATCATTTAACAATCACTGCCGTCTGTTTGTTGGCATGGTGGCGAGCTGTCTCATTTGAAAAGACTTCTGTTCTGCTTTTTTTCCATCGCATTCACCTTTCTGCCCACACACCTCTGCCTGTCTGTTCCTCTCATTCACTGTACAGGAGCACACACCGAAAACCAAGGTACTTCCATTCACTTCACATGGACGTCTCATTCATTGCTTTGCTCTTTTACATAAATGTGTTTTGAACAAATCAATTCCATGATCCATGGGGTAATTTTAAACAGAAAAATTATACACATACCTTTGCGGTTGTAGAGTTTAGTGATTGATTTAAATTTGGCAGAAAAATATAATTAGTTAGTAGTAAGTGTTTTCTCCTGATTAAATGTAAATAAATCATCCGTTTTTCCCCCACAGTGAAATGAGCAAAGCTGAATGGGAGCAGAAGAGCCTGGAGAAAGCTATTGGGTAAGACGGTGCACATAAAGTGTGTGTGTTTTACATGTTGTCTGAAACCTCCTCCTCCTCCTCCTCCTGTCATGTCCACCAAACAGTAGAACTGACCACTAGTCTGTGCTAACGTTAGCTCAGGTGGTAACAGGTTAATATTCTCCTTCCTCCAGCTACTCCTTTGCCATCGTGGGCATCAACATCACAGACCTGGCCCACTCTCTGCTGGTGAGTGGAGCGCTGAAGACTCACCTGTACAACGTGGCTCCTGAGCTGCCCAGTCTGCTGCACCTCCAGCAGACCTTCTGTGAGTAGGAGCTATACACTGTCATATACTGTACAGTACAGTACTGCAGTATAACTACAGTAATATAAACTTTATGGACATTGGCTTTGTATTTTACAGATTACATTTTTTTTTAATTCATGACAGGTTACCTGATGCAGGAGTTTCACCGTTTCTGGATCGAGGAGGACCCAAGTGACATCATGGAGTTCAACCGTGTCCGTTCCAAGTTCCACCGGAGGATCCTGCGACAGCTGAAGAACCCCGACATGGTTCTTTGCCCCCACTTCTCTGCCTCTGACCTCCACCTGGTCAACCTTTAAAAACATACAGACCACATGCACACACACACACTCCCCTTGACTCCTCACCACGTCCCACACCTCTGAGCCCTACACGCACACACATCATGGTGTTTTTTTTGGTTGACCTTCTGGAGGTCAGCTCGTTCTGTACATCTAAACTCTGATGATTAGTCCTACAGCTGCACACATCTGGTGAGGATCCTCTCTTTTCTGTCCCAGCTTTTTCTGGTCATGATGTTGCATCACTGCCAACAGCTGACACACAGACACACACCGACAGTACACACCCACAACGACATGGATACTGGCTGGCACAGCTTGTGGGGAGTAGTGCGGACTTCACATGATTTTAAAAGACAGTCTAGACAATCCTAAAAATGTTCAGCGCAGGGCTGTGACAAAACTGAAATATTAGTCTTTTTTGGAAATATATAAATTGAAAACTTAAAATAATGTCCTTGCTTAAGAAAATGATAAAATGACTTTGCGACACCAAAAATGATTGTATTTAAAGAACAGTACAGGGAGGGGGCAGTGTTGCTCCATGCACTTCATCTGACTTATTGACTAAAGGGATAATATACGTATGTCGATTACTTGGTTCATATTTTAGGAAAAACAGTTTCATACAAACGTGATGTTTTTGGTCCTTATGATTAAACAAGCTGTGGTACCCACAATGCTATAGATACCGGTATCTGCACACACACACACACACACCAAACACACACACGAATTGCTCTCGCTGCAGTGTCAGACCACCAGCATCAGAAATGACTACAGCGATTGTAGCTGAGCACCACTAGGCTGCGCCGTCCTCACCGTTACACCTTCATTGCTTTCTCGCTGTTTTCGCTTTAATGAGTCATAACGATTGTATCTCAGCCGTTACACCTCAGTCGTTCGCTAAATATCCACTTAATTTAGAACCAAACACGCTCACCCGACCAAAAAGAAGACTTAATTATTGTCATTTCAGTATTTCACTCTTAGCACTTAGCTACTGATTCTTAAGAGGGACTGCACAACGCGTAACAAGAAAGACGTAATTTCAGTCGATGAAATCGAAGATCGATTGATAAGGTCTGACCCTTGATATATAAATCACATGAAGAGTTATATACGTATTAAATGTACATCTGAATAGCAGAAGAAAATGGTATAATTTAGTACCGATAAAAAGCAGTCCCACAACATAGACCCAGTTCGCCTCTGTCTGTATAAGCTACATCACGATAGATTGTATTCTACTGTAGTTACTGTAAATGTCATCAGGACGTTGCATTAACACCTAAGACATCTACTTATTGCCAAATTGTCAACTGTGAAGAGTTCATATTTAACTAACTTTTAAATGTTATCCTGTAAAATTTAGTTATTCTTTGGATTATTTTAAGGTTATTATGTATGTAATTTATGTCATACATTTATATCAGGGGGGCTTAAAAAACTTTGCCTTTCATTTGATGTCGTGTTTACAATACGGTACCTTCATTTATGAATGTCTGCATCATTGATTGTTTGATTTAAGTTGGTGAATGTCATAATGTCGAATCTGCCAAAGCAATAATTTACATCTCTGCAAATGACTTCAAATGTTTGTTTGTTTTGCTGTTTGCATCACATGTGCCTACTGTACGTGAGTAGTTGCGCCTAAAACAGAGCTGAGATGTGAATTACATTAATGCTACATACTATAAGTATAACAGTACTAGAGCCTGGAATATCACATAGGTAGATGCCTACGACCATTTTGGGGGAAATACATTATAATTCATGAACTCCCAGTTTATAAGAAAAGTTTTGATCAGTGTCAGTGGTTTTAATGAATTTAATAAACACAGAAGACATTTTTTAGTTTATTTACCAGAAAAACTCAGTGTCGGATTTCAACGGAAAGCAAAATCTGAATTCGAATTCGTTTTTAATGTAATGTATCTGAATATAAATTTATTATAATTAGTCATTTTTCCCTTGATCTCAAGGATGTATGTGCTGAAAGATAAAATTATTTGTGATTTTTCTACTGCCACTGAAACTGAAGAATCACTGTCATTTAATTCCTTCGTTAAATCCGTTAAAAAAGAAGATGACTGTCTGTAAAGCATCACCTTAATTGTTATTTCAACCGAGTCACTTTTAGATTTCACATCGAAGAACTGGACGGAACAAAATCGTTTTCTGCTTCGTGTGTACGGCTCATAGTGTGAACAAAATGTCAACTCAATATAAATTATAAAAAAAAAATTTAACTGCCACGCTTGCACCGTCGATTGTGTTTGATGCTATGAATATACATGAATTCTCACCTGGGTGAATGTCTTCTGCTGCTGTTTACATCCGTCAACGTCAGAGCTGCTTCCCTTTCTCGCTTGTCTTTTTTTGCTTTGCTCAGTTCACCTTTGCACCAACACAAGAACATACAGTAGTAAATTATGATGATGTAGATGAAGTTATAGTCGCACACGCTGCTGTATATATTGCTTTAAAGCTGTGAACAAGACCATGATCTGCATGAGGAAAATTTCTACCATGGCTCTTATATCACGCGTTTTTCACTAATGATTAAAATACTCTTTAGATATTGTGACTGTGAGCTCCATTTGTCTGTGCTGTACTTTTTGAGATCACAATAAAGACTTCATATCAGTAAGAAGGGGTTTTCCTGACTTATATTTCTACGGACAGTGTCCCAAACAAGAGGAAATATAATGGAGA
>NC_024325.1:12200497-12216296 GCF_000523025.1 Cynoglossus semilaevis
CCCAAACAAGAGGAAATATAATGGAGAATCAATGCAAAATTGGACAAAATATTTTAATATTTATTTTTCTATATCAAATAGAGGTGCTGTATAGCGAATGGTCCAACAGGAAGTATATTAAATACAAAAGTACCTTTATAAGTGCTGTACTGTGAGCAAACACCAGAGGGCACTGAGGACACACGGACAATAAATATTATTGATTTACTACGGCGAAAAGGGCAGATAAACGTGAGTGCTGTGGAAGTTGTTGTTGCATATCCTGCATTAACCGAAAAGTGTATTTATTCTTATTTATTATTATATATATATTATATTTATTGTAGTTTATGGAAAAAAGAAAAAGTAAAGCTGAATTTTCCAGTGTATGTAAATCTAATTTTGAGATGTTGCTCCACCCTCCGTGGGTGTGTCAGGAAGTAAGGTGATGCATTGAATTTGTGGGCGGGGCTTATATCAACTAATCAGTGCAGGTGCTTCACCACAGTTGTTTCGGAAGTACAAGTAATGGCTACTGCCAAGATGGCGGCGGTGTATGTGTATTTGTGCCGTTGTTGTTGTTCGTTGCTCTCAATGTCTACCTACTCCTGGTGTATAGTCGCCGAAAATGTGATAAATTGCGTTCACGGTGGACGTAGAACTTTGCCCCCACACCTGGAGAGCATTCCGACACACCTCTACGGCAACTTGGCTCTGGGTGATGCTTAAGGTTCGTCTGGTCCGCTCCTCCACGGACCTCACCGCCGCTCGCTGGACTTGATCGACGCCTGGCTCAAGTGCTCCGTCTTAGGCCCTCTCCATGTCTGTGCCTGCCTTTGGCTCCATACCTAGGAAACATAGGTGAGTGTTAACCTTTTTTTGAGACTTTTTTGTGTGAGCACTACATAATTCAGGTGATACTTTGTTTACTAGAAAGCAGGAGTGGGTGTGTCATCAGTTATGTCTTAACTAAGTTGAAAAAAGCTCTGCTCACTTTCTGTTCAATTCAATGTATTAACTAAGCAGGAATATTGATTTTTATTTATGTTTATTTTTATGATATTATGTCCTTAATATTCATGTTACATTGAAAAAAAAAATGGCCAGGTTGGACTTGTTGGAATGGTCGTACTTGTTTATGGTTCATGAGTCTGGTGATTTTTGTGCGTCTACTCCTTTTTACTTTGATGTACTTGACCTTGTCAACTTCATGTTCACTGCACTTCATCTCTTCGCCCCTCATCCTACTTTTACGATCGTCTCCTCTTTTCACCCTCATGTCCTTCTCATGTGTCTAATTAATCCCCAAATCGAGCTTGTCCTTTGTTGGATGACAGCACAGAATAACTTGAAATAATTAAGTAAAAACACCGGGGAGGTAATAAGGGAACCAGCTGTCAAATGTGCAGCATGAAGAGGAAGCAGTAAAGGTGAAGCCTCCCCAGTAACAACGTCTCAGGAATCACTTTCATATGGTGAAACCCATGGCATTTCCGAGCCTTATCCTCGCATCTCTCCTTTTGACCTTTTGTCAGTTGGATGCAATGCATGCTGGAAGAAATTGTTAAAAAACATGACCTCCTGGTAAAGCACGGGTTTGATTTCATGTTTGTAAAGAACTAGGATTTTTATGAGAACTGATGAAGCAGAAACGTGAACTACATTTGGAAAACAAAGACCGTGAGCTATTTTAGCCACACGGGGGCAGCGAAAGGATTAACATGCATCACTTAAAAACACTCTGGAGTCAGTGGTTTACATGTGCGATTTTATTGAACTATGCAGCATGTTAATGTGTTTTGCATCATGTGGAGTATTTTTAAGTATTTTGACTAGGTTACTACGATAAAATACATATAACAATGTCATCTTTCAACTGTAAATCGAAAATACAGACTATTTGGTAGAGCGATTCTAAAGATTTGTAAAAAAACAACTAAATATTAGCCAAAGATAGGAAAGAAAATAATCATACATTAGCCGTACATACAATAAAATAGCTAACAGACAGACAGAAATTGAAAAAAGCAAAACAAACAACAAATAGATGAAAATTAATCTTGTGTAAATTTAATGCAAAATGGAAAAACAATTTAGTTAGATAAGAATAGCTATATAGAAGTCAAATACATAGCAAATACATTGCCTAAAATAACTCGAATTGGTTTTCATATATATTTGCAAACAAATCTCTTTTTTATTTTTTCTTAATCACACTGTCATTTTGTAAAACTTTCTTTTCTCTTGTATCTTGGTAACTTTCCTAAAACTCTGGACAGCAGTCCCTTTGAACCCAGACACTTTCTCCACCAGCCCTTTAATTCATTCATTAATCCCTCCAAAGCATTAAAAAAAAGAAAGAAAGAATTAAGACAGAAACAAAGACGTGGTGAGAGAGTAGACGCCAAAACAGTGAGCAGAGAGATGCCGTTAAGCTGTGTGAGAAAGCGCTGATTAATGCCAGCGACTTTCATCTCATAATTTGACTTTTCTATTCCACAGTAGTTCCCATGTCGGTGAATGTAATTAAGCATTTAGCAGAAAGAAAGGAGCCAGATATGAGTAGAAAACGAGTGAACACTGGGTTGAGTTTTGACAAGGGGACAGAGACCATTATCCAAAAGAGTGTCTTTGTTGCAGTTAACTGTAATAAAGTTGTTGCTGGCTACACACTCATCATCATAATGTATGTTGTGCTGCACCCAAGTGGACAAGAAAAAGTCAAACAGAATGTAGATGACCTCACCATATTTCGTATATTACCATATGTCAGAAATGGATAAATCTTGTGGCCAGTTTAATAAGATCAGTTTCATGATGCTTCTTTTAGATGTTTGAATTATCTCTAAATAAATTGACATTTTTAAAAAATAATTCTAATAAAATTTCAAAAATGCACTTTGGTTAGTTTTTCTGGCAGCCATGACTTCTTTGAGAAGAGGCTTGAATTTATCTACAGACTGTTTATAAGAACTGGATTCCCATTTGCACCAGATGAAAAATGCTTTTTATTAATCTTCCTGATTAATTTTTAACGTTGGGTAACATTTTTTTCCCAGAAGGTCCGTTTAAATCTATGAAAATCAAATTCTATGTGAAGCTGACTTTTAGATTTGTAATTCAGGTATGCGTGCAGGTCCGTTGTGGTGGGAATAAACCCCAAACCTTCTGCTTAGGAAGTGCCTTCTCGAGCCACTGATACATTTTCGTACTCCACATTTTGTCTTTGACAGAATTAAAACCAAGTTATAGTTTTGCAAAAACAATATTCTGCGTGGGAGTGATTTAAACCAAACACATGGGGGTGCTGGTGTGCAGGGTAATGGACGATCTGAACCGTTGGTCGACTGCGTCCTCCAGCTGTTCCTGCAGCACATGTGTAAAGCCTATAAATATGGATGGATGAGTCTGCAGTCTGAGAGTTTTTTTTTTTTTTTTTACACACTGTTCGCTTTGACTGTGGTCTTTTTTTTCCTGTCGATATGTAAACTGACAAGTAGACATACAGGCACATGCACACCAGAGGCTAATGGGTTTGTTTTTTTCCCCGATGCTCTTTTCAGAATACAGAAAGAAGAGCTTTTGTTTTTCCATGAAGTGCCTTATTTTTCCACGTGTAATCGATTTCCTTGTTTTCAAAGACGATCAATGTCATGGCAAGAAGCAGGTGAAAACACAGCCATGGTTTTATAGCATTGCCGCTCTAATGATGTGAAATTTATCAACGCTGTCTTATTGATTAGACACAGGCGGCTGCAGTTGTTCCAAATACTACGGAGCTGCCATGCACGTATGAAGCTGTACAGCCGTGTACGAGGCGGCAGCTCCATGAATCAAAGTGCTTGTATTTCAAATATTGTCTTCCACAGTGGGCTGATTCACGCTGTATATCAATATATGCTTCCAACTGAGCTGATCTATGAGCCTAGGGTGATTTTTTTTTTTAAACACAGCAGAGACGTGTGAGCTCTTCATCCTCCAGAACGCGTCCAAGATTATCTGATTTGTTTGAGCTTAGCTTCACACCAGACGTGGAGATGAGTGTCTTTGACTTTAAAACACTATCATTTGTCACAGATTTGATCTGCAATGCTCCAGTAATCTTAAATAACTCATCTGAATCGCTTACGCTCCGATAACCAGCGATGCCTGCAGTCATGGTTTGAAACACTTAATCGATTAGTGAATTAAATTATCTGACAGAAAATAAAATACTAACTACACTACAAGCTCTGTTACCAGTGCATGTTTAAAATGTCGGGGAAAAAACAAATCAAATCTGAAGTTTGATTATTTACCAGAACTTGTATTGGTTTAATGTAGTCAATTCCTTCTCTTCATAGTACTTACTAACCATTTGGTACAAGTGAAATTTTTCTTCTTCTTGTTGTGTAGTTGACAGTCCATGGTCTCTCTAGTCTTTGTTCTTAACTCTGTGTCAGATATTTTCAATAGGCGATGAATGTGGACTGCTGGCCGGCCAGTCATTCACATAGAGCCATGCATTTGTAATCTGTACAGACTGAGCCCCATCATTATTAACTGCCGTAACAATGAACAGATAGATAGATTTTTATTAATCCCTCAAGAGTTCCCTTCGAAAAAGTCTCACAAACGTAATCCATCATGCCAGCATAGTAAACCTACATGCTTAAAAAGTCTTGCTGCATGCTGTCAAAGCTTGATGGTCCTTTTTCATAATTTAGAATGTGGAATAAGGTGCTGTTTGTTTTTTTTTGTACTCACTTATAAAGGAACCTCCTCTGAGAATATGAGTGTAGGTGGAGTCAACCCCATTTGTCATTAGATGAGGGGCGGGGTTACACCCTGGACAAATCCTCAGGCCACATGTAGAAATCATCTCCATTCACCTTCATACATGTATCGATTGTTATATTTAAGTGACCAACTGACCCAGTGGCATTTTGTTTTTAATGTGTGCGGAAATCAGAGTGTATTCAGCATACAGCTGCTACACCGTCATTACACAGTAAGTCAGCGCTGCATCACTTTCCCTTCTGTGGCCGTGATCCTTCCATTTATTTGTACATTTAAAAAAAGATTTTTAACATGAATCGATGTTTTCAGTCTGTTGAATTTGACCGCAAACCTGCACTGGTTGGGGTGAAGAAAAAGAACACACAGACCAATGTGGGAGAAGAAAAATGTTAGATCTTCCTGTGTAGCAGCAGCATTGTGATCAGCAACAGTAATTCACAGTTGGTCACGTGGTCTGTAAAGGTCACAACCGCACTAATGTCAGGCGCACGGCTTCAATAAGGACTAATTGAGTTGTAGATGTGGAGACGCTGCACCACAATAACAATAATCTCTAATGCTGCTGTGGAATATAAAAGTCACTGTGTGTGATTCAAGGGGAAATGATTCTGCTGTGTGTGTGTGTGTCTGTGTGTGTGTGTGTGTGAGGGCTGTCGCTGACATGTTAACATGAGCGTTCTAACATCTGCAGCATGTAAGTTTGTGTGTATGGAGGTGTGTGTATTGATCTGCCCTAGAGGGTACCTTCGTCCTGATGTGCTTTTTGCTCCTCTCTGCTGAACATGAACTTCAGTGTGTGTGTTTGGAAAATTACAGCATTCCTGGTCTGCCTTTAAAAAATTCTCTTTGATCGATCCTCCGATGTGTTGCACTCCTCCTCCTCCTCCTCCACCCCCTCTCCCTTCACACAAACATTCACATTCTCACTACATTAGTCTGCATTTCTTCTTCTTCTACCACTTCTCCCCTCCTCACTCTTTCTCATCTAAAACCTATTATTTCCTTTATTCACCACTTCATCTTCTCTCCTCCCCTCTCCTCTCCTCTCCCCTCTTCCCCCCCCCCCCCCCCCCTTCTTCTCTCCCCTCCCCCTTCCCCTCTTCTAATAAAGTGGAGCTCCACCTCCCAGCCTCCTCCAGTGGGATTAAGCAGAGCACTAATTCCATCTCCAGTCCTGACCGCTTTGAAGTCGACAGCCAAGGAAACCATCGGCTTCTTCAGACCCCCCCCCCCCCCCGCCCCCCCCCCTCTCTTTACATTCGCATAATCCAGCCACTGCACTCATACTTGCTTATCAGAGTGAAGGATGAGCTGCAGATTGGCATTAAAATAATCCAGTAGTTTCCTGAAACATCTCTCTCTCTCGCTCTCTCTCTCCATTAGTGGCTCCATCAAGGATCAGCAGATCCCTGTCCTTATCAGAACCAAAAATGCCGCCTTAGTTTCTTGTCTCGTCTTGTGGCCCTGCTTCCTCGTCACAGTGCCTTGATGGTAAATTCTAATTAGCAACTTTGGTCAAGTACTGGCTGTACATCGATTGCTCTATTTTCCCAAACAGTGCCACAGTGGAAGGGTTATTTCTACATCTTATTTCTACACCGATACCGATATTGGTATTGGACACGATACTAATAAAAACACTCAACCACCAACCAGATAAAATCCGGCAACCGGATAAAATGTGATCAATCTCTGGACTCAACTCATTCAGTCATTTATTATTTGATGATTGCAGGGTATTAAACCGGTAAAGCTCTGTCTTTTATTATCAATCAGTCTGTCAGGTGTTTTCATGTGTAATTGATTAGTTGTTTTTATCCCTCAGCTGCATGAATTAGTGAAAAGTGTTAATGTGTGTTGTGACACTGTGCTGTTCCGTCACCAGGGATGTTTTATCACAATGCAGGAATAATTATTCAAACTAATGCGTCAAGTAAAGCACTAATTTAAACCGTATTAATTGTTCACAGTCCTATAATGGCATGTGCGACTGTAGCATGTAGTGGGTTAACAACAGCCACTCTGCTTCTGCTGTGTGGGAACTATAAATCATTCATCATCCATTTTTGTGTAAACACTTTAAGGTGGTGTTTATATTTTCTAATTTCCTTCTTACTGGAATTCTGGAGGTCTTTGACACAACCTTCATATATCAAAGTATGACATAACACACGCATTTACACAACCTTCATATGTCCTTTCAGATGGCGCTAGATCAAAGTATGACATAACACACGCATTTGTTAGCTGTGCGGCTGAAGTTGTTAAAGTTGACTCGGTAGGTCACTAACAATTTTTTTTCCCTTTCATTTTAATTTAAAATGGGTTTAAAATTTGATGGTTAAAAAACAAAAAAAACAACAAATATAACTTAAGACAGCTCTGCACTTAAATCTGTTTTAGGGCTTCCTTATACAATATAAATATTCAGGGTAAGATTGGATTCACTGTATTAGCATGTGTTCCACCAACATAAACAGCGGCTCCGTAAATCCCAGCAGCTATTCATGCCTGGAACAGACATCTTAAATGGAGTTTTTTTTATTGCCAATCCACAACTGTTTGCTGTCATTATCCAGTAGCCTTCCTGCCCTCTGGAAGTAAACACAGCCTTGGTTGCCTGAAAGCTGCCGCTGCTATCAGAGCAGCAGGCAGGTACAGGAGTATTTAGTGCTGAGACATCACATAAAACGCTGTAATCCCACTACTCTGCGAGCCACGCTTTCAACAGAGCAACCGCTGAGTCAGCCATGTTGGTGTGTGGCAGGTGAGGGTTTAAAGAAATCACAGCATTGACCTCAGCCACTGTACAGTGTGTGAGCTCAGCCCTGATTGGTCCACGTGTAACTCTGTTGCTGGCCTGCGAACAGCTGTCTTCATTAAAATGCTCTAAAATAATCATGAGGTGACTCTGTGGCACGTTGCGCAGGCCCAGGGACTCGAGGGTCGAGGAAATAACAGTTGAGGTCAAAGGTTAAAGACGACCCGGGTGAGTAGGAGGGTAAAGAAAAGATGGTTTTAATCAGCCAGGTTGTTTTCTGGTGTTCTGTAGGTGCCTCTCTGTCTTCTGTCTCTTACCGACTTTCTTTCTTCTCGTCTTTCCTCATCTTTTCCCATCTACTGTGTCCTGCCTTTGAACAGGACAAAGTTCAGCATGTGGGGTCTGAAGTTTAGCTCTCCGTTGTCTCCAGGCTGCACTTCACCTCTCAGTCAAGTTGAGTTAGAGCGTACAGGCAGAGGAAAAAAAGCGATTTGTGTTCCCGTGTCTAAAACATGATGGAGTTACCGGGTCTCTCTGCTGTTAGAACTCTGTGTTGTTGTAGGTCTGGTGTTAATATCAGGGAAACAACAGAAGGCAAAGGCTTTCTGAGCTCCAAGCTACGCTGACCTCTGGTCCAATATGTGGTCTCCAGTCCATGTCCTTGATGGAAAAGAGGGACACGGTGAGTGGAGAGAGCTGGTGGTGATTTTCATTTTTTTTTAAATTTACCTTTATTGTTTTATGACTGACTGTGACTTAAAAACTGGTTTAGAAAAACAATTTGGTTGGAAACCATTTGTGATATTTGCCTGAACTGTGTAACTGTTACTGTTACTGCAGGTATTTTATGAAGGCTTTAGTTCTTTGTTGTTGTTTTTTTTTTGTGACAACCACTGCTTCCAGAGACTATTTTAATTCAGTCAACCCAGAGGGAAAGGATTGTTTGATGTAGTAAGTTGTTTTTTTTTATCAATAAACTCTCCTTTTGGTGTGTGTGTGTGTGTGTAGGATTTAGTGATTGACGGAGGGGATTTTATTGTTGCTTTTATCACCATTATTATCATCACTTGTTATATTGGTGCTGTCTCCAGTTGGTAGTGTACACTGTGTTTAATTTGTGTCTATCAAATGGCTTGTACACAGCTTGGAAGTTAAGTGTCTCTTTATTGTCAAAGTAATTTTCTGTTGCTTTACTTTTTAATGAAGTGCTTTACCTCGACTGTAGTGCTGTGGGTGTTGAGGGGGAACAGCTTTTCCACCATGTTGTGCTGCTGCTGCTTAATACAAAGTGTTTATAATCACTGTACTACAGTACAAAGTTTCTTTTTTTTTGACTGAAAACACATTTCTGGGAAGTAGGGAACAGATTTTAGTTATTACAAATACTGTGCAACATGAACTCTCTTTTAAAAAATTGAGATTAAACAATACATCCTCCATGATACATTTAATTCATCCAGGTTTATGTTGATCTGTTTGCGCTTTGACCATAAAACCGACGTTTTACAAAAGCTTTAAATCTTCAGTACAGTCAACACAACAAGAAGTATGGGCCTGAGATATACACGGGTATTCAGTATATTTACCTGGTAACACGCTGGGTTTATTTGTTTAATATTGCCAAGTTAATACCTCAATGGCTTGGTTGATGTTGCATAGTACTTTTAAATACATTTTGAGTATATTTATTTATATATTTTTGTGTTGTCATTTCATTTGTCACAGTTTTTGTCATTTACATCTCACCGTACGGTCACACAGCCTTGTTTCATAAACGTACTTGTATAAAACACTTTGCTCAAATGTTTTTTCCCCCTCCTTGTTATATCACCAATGTAAATGATAAACATACCGTACATTCTTGCCCTCTGTTTTGTGGGTGAAAAAAAAAAAATCATCATTTCCCCCCACAGCCCTACATTTCAGATTCATGTTTCCCACACAACAATAACAAACTGCATTCTGTTTGTGCAAATAATTGATTATGCAAAGGGAAAGATGAAAAAAAAACACATTCATCCATTGCACAAATGCAGCCTCTGCTCCAGAGGGAAACATTTTACATGTTTGTGGAGGGGGAAAATACAGACCTTCATCTTTATACGTGAGCGTGCATAATATCTTTTGAATATTAAGGAGTGGAAAAACCAACATAACATCATTTCAGTTTTCATAATGACACACGGTCCCTGAACTACTGCTGGTATTCAGTAAAAAAAATGCTGACAAAGATGTATTTAGAGACAGCGGTGAGCGCCACCTTACCGCCACATGCTACACTATTCTGGCTTCCTTCCACACCTTTCATTTGATTAAGCACCGGCTCGTTCTCCTTGTGTCTCCTCTCTTGTCGATGAGTTGTGTGGAAAGGAGCCAGACACACAGAAAGGAAACAAGGTCATCCAATATTATTGTTGTTTATCTAATATTTGTCAGACCAGTTCATTTGACAGTTTGGAAACCAATATCTTATCCATACTGATTGTACAGTAAACTACTGTCTGTGAATAAATGGACAGACGTCCCTAACATCACTTCTAGTCTATGGCAGGTATGATTAAACCTTTGTCCCTGGGCAGTGAAACTGAATAATATAATAATTATGCAGCCCATATGTTCGATATGTTTTATGACTACAGTATGATAATAGGTCACTGACAAACACATTTATTTACTGGTGAATGTAAATGAGCCACCAGTTTTTGGGCAGATCTAAACAGAATGAACGAACCTTTTATGCATTTAAAACATATTACCATAAATAAAAAAGGACAGTGAAAAACACAGATGAGCTCTCGGAATTATAAGTTGGACAGAAATACAGTGAATGCATTTTTACATTAGACAAAGAAAGCTAGATAGATCCACGTTAAAATGATCAAAATAAGTGATAAAGGTTCGCCAACGCTGTAATGTGAAAACGCCGTTCATGTAGAATACAATTTCAGGATAAATAATTTGAAATATGAAAGACTGTCCCTTTGTCCCTTTGACAGTTTCCTGGCTCTTATTATGACACAGATGGGAAATGTGTCCACAGCAGTTGACAATGAGTAACAAAAAAAAAATAATAAAAGAAAACAGCACACATAGGCAGCTCGTATGTGACATCAGCAGCAAACCGCCACGCACTGACAGATTTCACGTTTATGAGAAAATACAATCCACAAAGTATGATTAAAGAAAAAAAAAAAAGACATGCCAGGCCCTGCAGCCTGTGCACATGTTGTACTTCAGAGAGCAGCCACCCTGACCTACAACACACACAACCACAGGCTGACGAATTCTACAGAAAGACAATGCCTGAAGATGGAGACTTTAATGGTTTAAAATCAGGCCTTTGGAAAGGATGAAAAGGATCCAGCTGTAGGAGATGAATAAATAAATCTCACCTTACTTATAAGGTCTTCCTCAACTTCCTGTCTTGGCTGTACTCCTCACCTAAAAACCGCTGTTGAGCTACATCCCCACATCTGTCCGACAGTGTCAAAAAACTGCAGCTAACACCTTTACAAGAGTAAAGGCAAGACCTGCTGTACCGGAGAGATCACTAGGGAATAACACAGTTTTACCTTAATGCAGACCCAGAGATTCCAATCACACATCAGAACCTGATGGATGTTCTGCCAACATCTGTCTCGTTAGCCCGGGCTCTGAACTTTGCTAACATGTCATGCCATGTCACAGAGGTTGCCTTTGGAATCTCCTTTTCATGCAGAATCAGGATCTTTTCAAAGGCCGTGCAAAGAGATAAGCGTACCCAGGCAGCCTGACTCCAGAATACCAATGCCCTTTTTAGCACACTGAGGTGAAAAGGGAGAGATAATGCGGAGCAAACGCGGAGAGAATCCAGGGCATGAATGGAGCCAAAGGCAATGAAAGAAGTAATATGAGACCAAAAGAAGGGTTTGAAGTGATAAAAGTGTTTCATTGCAATAGTGTGTTGATTTTGGCATAGAGTTTGGTTCATGTTGCATTGTATTTGTAATTATATTTTTGTTGTCCCAGCTGCTTGTTCTCCTTGTCCTTCCTCACATGGTCACCAGGGCTGACCATGTGACTGACTTTCTAACCTCGTAGCCTTTCTTCCAACCAAATTTGCCAATATTTCCCTTGTTCTCCCATCGGTACATTTCAAAAACATTCATCGTCAATCCGTGGAACCTATGACATAGTGATCATGAGAGAGTGGTTGAGAGGCACAAATGATAAAAGATGAGGACGGAGTCATGTGCCGCAGGCCAACTCCATCAGTCAGTCATTCTCAGATTTTCTCTCTCATGTTTTCACTCACCAATCCTATGATGCATATTAAATCATGTGGGTGAATAATGAAGCCTATCTCACATAAATTAGAGAGACATGCTGAATTCCCCTCAGGTTCAATCACCATGAATATTAAAGCAAACCCACAAGGTTACAGAGCCAATGGGAGACAAGCAGAACAAGCAGAGGCAGAATGAAGGAATATGAAGATTGAAGTTCTGAAAGGGAGAGACAGAGAGAGAGAGAGAGAGAGAGTGTGTGTGAGAGAGGGGGGGAGATAAAGAGGGGAGCTCTGAGCAAAAGGACAGATAAAGAGGAAATCTTCTAATAGGAGATGAAGGCATCTTTATAATTTTACATCAGCAGAGACCATGTCACCATCCAGCTCACATCTGAACACTGGAATAAGGGAGTAAATTCAATTTCCAGCCGTGTACAAGAGCAGACGAAGCAGTGTTTTGTATTGGACAACATTATTTGTTGTTATTGTTATTTGTTAAGATTATCTGTAAGCAAATTAGTGAGACCTAATGGCAGGTTTGCAGACTTTACTTTAGCCAAAACACAGTATACATTGTGCTTAATATCTTGATATAATGCATGTATCCCATTAATATGTTGTTTAAATCAGTTTCCCAACCTTTTTGAAGCCACAGCACATATTTGAATTTGAAAAAAAAACATTATACAAAAATATGACAAATGAAATATAATGTCTACGTATGTCCAGGTCATTTTTATCCAAAACTGTTTTGCTGAATTTGAGCTACAACTCAGTCACATACTGGTTTTTACAGAACAGGACAAGGTAAAGACGTTTTCTCCACGCGCAGAGGAGTAATTAATACAGTTTAATTAGATTTACCTGCAGGATTTACAGCTTTTTCATAGTAGGACGTGATGTATCAGCAGTTGTTTTTGTACTCCAGAAAATAAAAACATTAAATCATTTCATCAGAATAGAACTCTTCAGATTATTGTCAGGGGGCCGTTGTGTCTGATGGCTGGCTCCAGTTTTATTGACCGTGAGAATTAAAGTTCTTTTCTATTAAAGAGACTCAGAGGGAGTCGAGAGGAAGTGGAAGAGGATTGGCACTAAATGAAGATCAAGGAGTGGAGGAAGGGGGGAGGGGAGGAGGGGTTCAAACACGGAACAGATTCCGGATCGGCCTAAGACATGTTCATGTTTTCAAATAGATATTTCTCCTCGCATGAGTGAAATTTCCCATTTTAGCTGCCACTTCCTTTTAGAAGATGTTATCTGAAGTGCGTAAATGAGACTTGACAAGACAAATGCGGAGCTTAGTGTCGAAGTGGGTGTATATTCAAAAGACTGACTGGGACTAACGAACAGCTCTGGACTCTGACTGGCCCAGTACTGCCGCAGTGGCGTTTTAGAAACAGAAAACACCCGGCGCAAGACTTATGCTACCCTCTTTTTTTAAATTTAACTATCATGTCAATAAGTGTACTAGCCTAAAAATAAGACAATATATCTTTAATTACTGAATTTGTCATCAATAGTCGTCTAATCCCAAGACTGGACCTTATGGTCAGTGATGTCAGACCTGAGAATACAATGGTTCCCCAAACGGTATGGTCTATTGTCATCCCCTCCTCCCTAATCAGTACTTGACATTAACTCTCCTGGAAACCAAGATAGCAAACTAGGACGATTTTCCAACATCCATTTCCATCATAGCCTGATGTTAAAGTATAGTATAATTATATGGTGTGCCCCCCCCCTCCAAAAAACAAATAACCACACAGAAAGTTGTTCATGTTTAACTGTACCTGTAATAATAATTTGAGTATGCTAATAGTTCAGTACCATTCACCTACTTCTACTGTGAGCTTCCTTTAATTTGTTTCTGCAACCAGCAAACCATCGTTCACATACTGTATGTTCATACGCTATACTGCATGTCCTCATACTCTGTGCTAGTGACAGTACTTCAGTACTGTGGACCAAAATGACAGCTCGTCCCTTTATGATAAATGCAGGCCAGTTAAATATATTCACAGTGATGTTGACAATAATAATAACAATCATCACCTTTTCCATTATCATTGTAATTTCATAGAAAAAAAAAACAGGCTTCACGCGGCTGCAGATGATGTGGCTGATGCCCGACATCATCACAACGCCGCATTTATGAATGAAATCCCTGCAGTTCAGAGACAACTGTGCCTGGCTGGAGTCACGTGCCTCCGTGAAGGAAAAATCAAATCAATCATTAAAAATAAAATGGAGTTGCACACATTTCAGCCCATTGTGTTGGTAATTACAGGTTTTAATTTAACATAATGTGAAATCTCTAGCTGCGTGGCCCCCTCAGTACAATAGAGTAATCCATCCACCCACCAGCTCATTCACGGCTCTGACAGAAAGCTGTGGTTCTCGGCTCACCAGCCTGTGGGGAATCGATTGGCTGTGGCTAAGGGAAGAAAGAAGAAGCTCCTGCAGATGGATTTGTAAAAAATGGGAAAAAAAAAGAAAAAAAACCTAAACGAAAAGCCACTCGGCCTACAGTGAGTGTATATGCTCACATTATTATGGCACACAATCACAGGAATACAAGTGTGGTACGTACGTACAGAGGCACACCTGTAGAAAAGAACACCAAACAGGCAAATTTAATCTATCCTATCTCGGCCACTTCAACAGATAACACAAAATAAAGCCACAGTCATCGTCTGCTTATTGACTTTTTCTCTTTTCTACCAATAATATATTTTAATGCAGAAGGAGAGACATGAAAAAAGAAACATCAGAATCTTTTTCTTGTACCAAAAATTCACATTTTTGTCAGAGGATGTCAGACTCCTGATGCATCATCAAATAATCATCAGATAAGATCAGAGCAAACACAAACTGGAAACAGTCAGTGATGCCGTTTATAAAGTCTGGGTTTTCTGTCTGACCAGATCAAGGAGAAGTGAAAGTCTTAAGATTGCTGAAAAAAAGCTTAAAGTTGAAATCACCAAAGCCCTCTCCTTCTGCCACATCACATCTATTTTGCAGCAGCTTTCTGACATGTATTTAAACAGAGTCTTTCACTACTAAAACACTACTGGTACCTTTGTTCAATCTCAGTATGTAGAAAAAATAATGACATTTAATGACCTTAAACATTCACTCATCAGGCAAAAGTACAACATCACATCACATGTTTACTCAGGTACTTACTCATGAGTAGTCAAGCTAGAGACAAGCAGTCATTCACATTCACACCTGTATCCAGTCTAGAGTGAACAGATTATGCCTGATGCTGCGTCCACACAGGAAGAACATTGAAACTCCAGACCAGAAAACGAGATCAGTTCCATCAGGGGTTACGGCATGTGATGTTCTTGCTGCACAGTAATTGAAATTATTCCATATATTAGCTGTTAAATGTCATTTCTCATTTGCCTGCACGGGGCCTTTACTAAGTTCCACATTGTTTGGTGTTTTTCTTCTGTCAGTTCAGCCATAGGCACTTTCTTCTCTGTTTATAAAATGCCGAGTCATACCTCTTAACATTTCAACAATTCCAGATTTCTCCCCGACGTGTCAGTGGTGCCAGTTCATTTGTGATGTACCGGTGTGACGGCGGTGGATGGCAAATTTATACAGCATTTAATATATTGATCTGCGTCAGCCTGATAGTTGTGGTTCTGTATTAACCGGCCTACTCTCTCAGACGGCATTTAATTTGGTGTTATCAGAGTCTCTGGCAGGGACACAGCTGTGCTGTCTCATCATCCACGCCGGAGGGAAAAGATAGAAAGTGAGCTAGGACCTTTTCAAATCAGCTGCAAATGACATGACTGATTTGATTTTCCATTTTAGCACGGCAGAAGAGCACATTTTCGGCAGTTGAAAGTGGGTAAGGGTTGCATTAATTTATTAGCATGAAATGTAACTTCAGGAAGAATGTGGAGTTGTTATCGGCGCTGTAAGGAGATGTGGCACCGTCTGGTGGACCGAATGGGGAGAGGGGAGGGGGGGGGTTTCAAACACGGGACAGA
>NC_024325.1:12216396-12236850 GCF_000523025.1 Cynoglossus semilaevis
TGTAGAAAAGAACACCAAACAGGCAAATTTAATCTATCCTATCTCGGCCACTTCAACAGATAACACAAAATAAAGCCACAGTCATCGTCTGCTTATTGACTTTTTCTCTTTTCTACCAATAATATATTTTAATGCAGAAGGAGAGACATGAAAAAAGAAACATCAGAATCTTTTTCTTGTACCAAAAATTCACATTTTTGTCAGAGGATGTCAGACTCCTGATGCATCATCAAATAATCATCAGATAAGATCAGAGCAAACACAAACTGGAAACAGTCAGTGATGCCGTTTATAAAGTCTGGGTTTTCTGTCTGACCAGATCAAGGAGAAGTGAAAGTCTTAAGATTGCTGAAAAAAAGCTTAAAGTTGAAATCACCAAAGCCCTCTCCTTCTGCCACATCACATCTATTTTGCAGCAGCTTTCTGACATGTATTTAAACAGAGTCTTTCACTACTAAAACACTACTGGTACCTTTGTTCAATCTCAGTATGTAGAAAAAATAATGACATTTAATGACCTTAAACATTCACTCATCAGGCAAAAGTACAACATCACATCACATGTTTACTCAGGTACTTACTCATGAGTAGTCAAGCTAGAGACAAGCAGTCATTCACATTCACACCTGTATCCAGTCTAGAGTGAACAGATTATGCCTGATGCTGCGTCCACACAGGAAGAACATTGAATCTAGAGTGAACAGATTATGCCTGATGCATACACATAGGAAGAACATTGAGACTCCAGACCAGAAAACGAGATCAGTTCCATCAGGGGTTACGGCATGTGATGTTCTTGCTGCACAGTAATTGAAATTATTCCATATATTAGCTGTTAAATGTCATTTCTCATTTGCCTGCACGGGGCCTTTACTAAGTTCCACATTGTTTGGTGTTTTTCTTCTGTCAGTTCAGCCATAGGCACTTTCTTCTCTGTTTATAAAATGCCGAGTCATACCTCTTAACATTTCAACAATTCCAGATTTCTCCCCGACGTGTCAGTGGTGCCAGTTCATTTGTGATGTACCGGTGTGACGGCGGTGGATGGCAAATTTATACAGCATTTAATATATTGATCTGCGTCAGCCTGATAGTTGTGGTTCTGTATTAACCGGCCTACTCTCTCAGACGGCATTTAATTTGGTGTTATCAGAGTCTCTGGCAGGGACACAGCTGTGCTGTCTCATCATCCACGCCGGAGGGAAAAGATAGAAAGTGAGCTAGGACCTTTACAAATCAGCTGCAAATGACATGACTGATTTGATTTTCCATTTTAGCACGGCAGAAGAGCACATTTTCGGCAGTTGAAAGTGGGTAAGGGTTGCATTAATTTATTAGCATGAAATGTAACTTCAGGAAGAATGTGGAGTTGTTATCGGCGCTGTAAGGAGATGTGGCACCGTCTGGTGGACCGAATGGGGGGCAGTGGGGCAACTTGAAGGAAAACCAACAAGGACAAGGTTGAGCAAATTGAATAAAAGCTTGTATGCAGTGTAGACGCACACCTGCTGACACAGAATAAATGGATGCTGTGGCTGGACTTTTGCCATGTGAGTCATACACTAAAGTCCTTTGGTCTACTGCTTTTAAAAACACAAAAGTGTATATGTGCTGAACTAGAAGTGAAGGTCCAGACCAGTACAGGTAGATGTGAAACAGAACTTACTAACAGACTTTAAATCAAGATACATTTCATCAAGTCCCGTCTGTCCGTCAGCGTGTTCTCATACAGGTCCAGTATTTACCGGAGGGCGAATGGAAATGGAGTTCTGAATCATTATTAGGACAAAAGAGTGGAAAAGATCAAAGACACTAAACTTTACATCAAAGCGGTTACAAGATACCAAATGAACGATGCGCTGAAAAAACACCAATAAACTAGTTGTAAATAGTCTGTTCAACATTGTTCTGACTGATGCATCACTGATACCCAACAATACCATAACATTTACTTGACCTGACATTTGCACCACTTTGGGTGGACCTCAAGAAAAGGCCCTTAATGTCAACAGAATTTTTAGTTTTGAAGCCTAAAATCTGGATGTCAGGAAGTATTCGTGTTGAAATCCTTTGGCCTCCACCCATGAAAACAACAGAGGTTTAGAAAATGTTCTCCTTTTGTGTGTGTGTACTGTAGTTTCTGGCTTTCTCTGCTGTCCTTTTTGTGGTTGCTCATTTATCTTAAAAACTGTTTAATGATTTCAGTTCAAGTTTGATTATTTCACTGGTCTTTTTTTTTACTGGGTTGCGAAGGATCATTGTGCTCAACTCTATATCCACAAATAAGCGCTTCCTCACAAAGCTGTCTAATTCCAAATGTTGACAATCACTCTGTCCATGCCTCCAGCAGAAACATGCGGGTTCAGAGTTACATCACCTGCAAAGACCTTTTATGTGAGGCAACAAAGCCTTTGATTGAAGAAGGCTGAGGGAGGGACAGATGGGATATTGGGAATGGAAGCTGCCTTGGCACAACATTAACTATGAAACCAACGGTATAGAAGTACACATCAAGCCCAGAGAAAATCCAACTGTAGACAAAGTAGTTGTCTGTCAGACTTCAGAGATCTTTTATCAAGATGTGGAGGAAACAAGCTTGAAAATATTATTAAGGTAAACAGGGGGAAGTGATACATTATCGACACAGTACTGACTGCTATGACCTCTACAGGAGTTGTCACCAACCTTTTTGGTACCTAGTACCAGCTGGTAAAGTGGATAGTTTGCACAGAACCGACCGTTAAAGGATCATTAAGGATTTGTACAATTTCAAAATAAAACACTTTTTAGACTATATTCAGTCGGTATTTAGGTCTGAAAACTTTTTAGACTATATTCAGTCGGTATTTGGGTCTGAAAATATTATTTTGAAAAGTGCTGTTGGGTTTCAAATCTAACATCTAACCAAATAATCAAAAATAGAAAACGATTAAATTGCCTAAAAACTCCTCACCCAACGTGGCAGCTGACAGTGATGGACACCATCCTGACACAGCACACATCCACAGACCCATCAGCTCCACCAGTAGTGATGCAACAAACAGCTGTTCTCCTACATCTTCACCTTCCCACTCCACCCACAGTACACCACCAGGACAGACTTCTGTCCCCATCACTCTACTACAGAAGTGCAGGGATAAAGTGACATCATCCAACTGAGGACTTTAATGTGGAGCCACAGAAGCCTTTCAACCTAGGACGTAGCAATGTATGTAACAATATGGACGCTAACAACGCTTCAGCTCCTCAGAAGAATAAAATTAATAAATATGATGACTGCCTTAAACGATCAAGCAAACAAAAGTACAAAACCCAACCATGTACCACAACCATGAACCCCAACCATGAACGAAAGAGGTAAATATACAGAACCACACCAGAGGAATAATAAGTCACTTATAGTTATAGTCTTCCAGTGGACTCACCACCCGCAGGAAGGTTTAGGGGGGTTGGTACAGTGCAATGTGATTTGGGTGGCGACTGCGGATAAGCGGATGAAAAGGGATGGATGGATGGATGGATGGATAGTTATAGTATTGTTTTAATCATCTAAGGTTATCTTGATAAAACAAGTCATACATTTTTCCATCACCACATATATTTTATCTTTTGTATATTTTTTTTCCTTTATCATGTTGTATAAAAATATTATCGCCATACTTATACACTACAGTCTTAATAGTATCAATATCATTACCTAATACAAACATACAGTATAATACCAAAGTAAATGTACATGGAAACTTGCACGATTTCAGGAAATTTAAAAACTAACTGAAGTTATTTAAAACAACTGCAGTCACTCCTGTAGAGACATGTTGGTTTCAAGTGACATCACCCACCAAAGGCTTTCATCTGAGTCAGCACGAACCTTTCAAACTGGAGCAGCAACGTTGTATTACGGACATCGATGGCCCACATACCTGTACGCTAATAAATAAATACTGACAACTAAAACAGCGAAGATGACAACTGGAGGAATATCTGTATATGTACAATATGAACGAAAGAGGTGAAACTACACATGGTTGGCAAACGTTTTTACTTACAAATTCTAAAACTTGTTTATACATCTTCATGAAAAAACACAACAACTATAATAAGCCGCAAAACAAACAAATAAAGTGTTTAATCAACAGAACTCTGGATTAAATTTATCTGTTGTGATTATCTTAAAGTACACAGTCAGTTCTTCTGGATACACTGGCAGACAGTGTTGAAGGAATTTAGCAGGTAGGATGTTCCAAACATGTACAGCAGCTACAGCTAGCAGCTAACTTCAGATCCCCTGGGTACTGTGTGGACAGTGGTTCAAACGTTTCCCTTACAGCTAAGGCTTCATTTGGGTTTGTGGGTTTTCTTCAATTTTGGTTCAACGATTTAATAACAGCTAAGGCTTCATTTGGGTTTGTGGTTCTGTTGCAGAACAAATTTTGGTTCAACGATTTAATGTCAACATTGATGCACATCTGCATATTTCTCCACGTTAAATATGTCATTCATACATTTGCAGAAAATCGACTCCAAACTTTCAGAGAACCTGTGCCTTGCTTTGCTGCCTGCAGACTCTCGTTACCATGCTGTTGTCCATTCCTTTAGATAACAAACCTTTCCCTGCAGACAGATATTTTAAATTTCAAATATTTAGCCTAGAGACTCTTTTTTCTGCACCTGGTTTGTAAATATATTTTTGCTTACTGCAGTTGAAGTTGTTTTTTTTTTTTGGATGACAGAGGTTTGACTCCAGGGCTGCAGTTCCTCCATTAACAGCACATCTGCCCAGACTTCAGGATTAGAAGTAACTGGTTGCTGCTCCTGGGTTTTGGCTAGTGAAGTGTGCTGCTGCTTGATGTCCTCCTTTTTTAAGGAAAGTGAGCAAGTACTTTGTCTTATCTGCTACTGTAGACCTTGTTTCTTTGGTTGACCTATAGAGAGTGTTATAGTCGGAGTCAGAGTCAGTTTACCTCACTGTAGACTTCTTCAAAATCATTAAGGACCCATCTTGAAATGTCAAGCTTATCTGAATATTTCAATGTGTAGACATGTCGAGTTTACCTATACTACCATGTTCAGTGGTCTTTCAGAATTTGGCTGATCTAAGTTAAACGTGCTGGTGGAAAGCAAGGGATGATCACAACAAGCATTTATTAATGACATTTGAAAAGTCGACCAATTAAAACAACCTCATGGGTTGGATCTTAAACAGAACCACAGTAAAACCTGTAGAGTTCAGGAGAGAGAAACTATAACTAAAATAATGGATCTTAAACAGAACCACAGTAAAACATGTAGAGTTCAGGAGAGAGAAACTAACTAAAATTAAAAAGTCTATAAAAATAAATAAGTATCTTGACAGACTCAAAGAGCTGAGAATGCCGACATATCCACAGTGGTGGTCTTCCATCCCACCAGTGTAGCAGAGACATTCAGGTAAAAGGTGACATCACCCACTGGGGGCTTTCATCTGACAAAACGAAGGCCTTTCATCGGCGGTAGTAACACATTAGGGATGTTAAATGCCACCGCAGACTCTCACAGAAGGAAGACATCATTTACCCATAAAATACCAACCTAAAGAAATCAATGTCCAAACCTCGTGCTCAACTGTATGCATTGAGTTTTGCAGCAAAACTAATTTCACAGCCATGATCCAAGAAAGCACTTACTCAAAAGGTTAGCAGATATTTAACCACGTTGACTAATAAACAAAAGAAGTGAACAATGTGTACACAAACATGAAACATGAATGAAGTAACAAAAACATAAAGTTTAAACAACAACAAAAAAAAACAACAGCGTGAAGAATTTATTTATTTATTTGTAGACAATAAATACGACATTTTGATACATACTGTGGACCAGATCTGACTTACATCTAACATATACCTTGAAGTCAAGGCAGTTGACTCTAAAAGGCCAGACCTGGACGTTTCATTTCATTTTTGTTGGGACTTGACACCAACTAATTTCAAGATCAAGGTTTAAAGAACTTGGTTAGTGGTATAATCAACCAGCATCAACAAACAATGTCGTATACACTGTGTAACATCAGACAGTAATCAAGTAAATCAATCAAAATGTCTTTCGATTATAATCTGATGTTTGCTGATTTGCAAACATTATGAAAACATTTGCTTGGAGGATTATTTAACCACCAGGGGGTTCATGTTTTCTTTTTCCTTTTCCTTACAGACACAAGAATCACACAAAAATTTGTGTTGTGTCAGCTGCCACCGCAATGGGAAGTCCTACCAGTTCACCGGGGTCCTAAGCCCCCATCACACCCAAACAGCATTGCAGTTTATACAAACAATGGACCGAACAGCAGCCTCATCTATAAGGGATACATCTGTCCATCGCATCCTACCCAGGTCCCCATGACATCAGTCATGCCGCCAACAGAAAAGTCCATAAGAGAGCAGCTCTTTGAATCTCGATATCTACAACTGGTTGAGAAGGTCAGAGCCAAGGACTCCGAGGCACAAGCTCAGGCAAGAAACCTGACTGTGCTTTCAAGTCAGTCGAACAGTACCAGAGCGGCAGAAGCTCAGACCAGGAGCCTGTCTGTGCAGCCAAGTCAGGTGAATGGTAACAGAGCTGCAGAGACTCCCACCAGGACCATCTTGGTGCAGACCAATCAACAAAGCAACAACAGAAAGGCGGACTCTACCACATGCAGCACGACAAGGCAAATAGTCGTAAAAGCAGAGGCGAGCGGCACGCAAAACCAAGAGGACGGCTCATCTAATAAAGTAGGTAAGCCTCAGAATTCCAGTTATCCACTTCCTTATGATATCCTCAGCGGAGGAGAGAGTTTCCTCGCACACGAAGAGCCGTGGGGTAATCCAGAGGAGGAAGACGTTATTGAGATGATAACGCTATGATGGAGATAGTTCAGCTCCTCTCATGATAAGACCAGCTGCTGCTCTAGAACACGGCGCATCTTTTACGCCAGTGTTTCTTTATGAGCTCATATTGCACTGACTTGAAGACAATAACCGTAGCCCACAACACAACACAGAAACCATTGCTACAGCAGATTTGCACATTTAGAATTTTAGTTTTTACTATTTTGAAATTTTGTACGTCACATATCTTGAACTGCACAATACTTTATTTTAATAGCGTTTTTAATAGATGTACTAAAGGTACAAGGCAGTGTCGGAGAGAAGTATATTAAATGCCAGTTACACAGTACAACAGAGGCACACCAGTGGAGAATCACAGACCTTTACTCAGACAAAGAGTGAATGTAAAGAGAGTCAGTGCCAGAGACTGTCTGGGAGAAATGGATGGAATTATCTGGTTTCAAATGGAAGTCCTAGGAGTAAACAGAAGGTAGCTGCTGAAGGTCTTTGTACCCTTCCAGCTGTAATTTAAAGATATCTTATGGCTAACTTTGAGCTATGTTTTTTAAATGTAAATATGTTTTTAAATTAGCTTTTTGCTAATCCTTTTGCTAGTTTTTACTTTGTTTGTCAGCGTCACATAATCACTAACACATTAGTTAGTCTGTTACGGTAGTATTAAAATTTTATAGTGATCATTTGATGTAATTGCCTTTTTTTTAAAGCTAACTTAGTACATGTTAAAGTAATTTCAAAGCTTTGGCTAACAACCTAGCTGAGTTTGAGTTAAAGTGTAGTTATAATATTTATTTGGTTATATTATTTATAGTAATCAAAGAATCGATGATGTTTAGTTTTTTTAGTAGTTTTTGGCTAAAAATAGTGCAACACATTGTTAACCTTAAAGTGCCTTTAATATTTTGGCCAACTTTATGCATAGCTTTTTTATATTTCCTCAATTAAGAACCTTTAAATTGCCTTTTGGCTAATTTAAAATGATAATTGAAATTCATTATTAACCTATTTGCAGTATAGTACAATTTACAATTATGATGAAAACGAAGGCTATAACCTGCGTTGGCGAATTACCCGATAGTTTTATTGATAGTGCAGTTCAAAACCCATATTAGTAGGACTCGAGGTAGGGCCTTACCTTTGCAACCAGATACTTTGACATTCTATGGCATTGAAAGATGAAGAAAAACACAAACCGGAGAACAGACAGAAAAAAGGAGGGGAAAAAAACACGACCTTTATGTAACATGCTTTCTAACAGAACTACTGACTAGAATAAATAGAAGTTTACATGGTACTTAATTGTGTATATACAGTACAGTTTCCATACATATATATTTATATTTTTTATTTGGATAGGGATTTTTGCATGTAATATGTTTTCACCTTGCTAAAATGATAGGTGGGTTTTTTAAATATTGCAGTCCATTGTGAAAATAAAATAAAGACAGTCAGTTTTTCTACTCTGGACTTTGTTGCTGAAACACATCGAAACAATTTTTTTAAAGCTATTTCAGGACCCACCTGACAATTTTTTAGCTCTTTCTTAGGCAGTCCTTTGGCTAAAAATGTGTAATATATATATTTTGTCTCATAACATCTCCTAGGGGTCATTCAGTCGAATGAGCTTTATTGTTAGTTTCAGATTTCTCAACAGGAAACACAGATGGCTTGATTTTATGCACGTCCTGCTTCCTGGACTGATTTTCCCCTGTGTTTGGCTCCTAAAGAATATTGATTTCTTCCACACAGGTTCGATTGATTTTGTCCGTCTTTCCTGAATCAGGAGGCAACAGATTAAAGTATTTACCCTCTCCCACACACATAAACAAACACCCCACTTGTGATGCCAAAACATGACTGTAATTAGACTAAAGGTCATGAGAGGGAGTCCAAGAACTTCACCTGCCCTTTAAGAAAATAAACAAAAAGAAAACAAACTAAACTATGTGACATGAGGGTTAGTGAAAAAGTTGACTTTATTCAGGACATTTTCAAAACTGTTCCTCTATGTAGCCTATGTTTAAGTCAATCACCCCGGTGTTCAACCTGATACTATGCTTGGTCTAAGGACTGAAATCAAGTTCTTTGTCAGATGTCGTTAAGGACTGAAATCAAGTTCTTTGTCAGGTGCCGTTTCAGTTTTGGGATCAGACAAAATTCAGTTTTGGGAAAAGAAAAAGAAAAATCAGACAAAGCTCGATCCAAACCTGACGCAAAGCTAAAAAAAAAAAAAAATTAACAGGTTTCCATTTAAGTTCTGTGAAAAAAAGGATGTTTGCTCTTCATTGTTTACTGTAAATAGCTAAATGCTTGAAGACTTTTGCAGACTGAGAGGTGTCCAACAATTTTGAATCTGTCTCTGGTTTGGTCTTGGCATTTTGACTGAATTTCGTAGGCTTTACAGGCGGCTTTTCCCGAGTCCTGAAACAAACAGCCAGGCTGGGAAATCTGTGTCTAGTTTCAGATACACCTTTAAATAATGTAGTACCTTCTACTGCAAGTTTGTTTTTCAGTGGTGGAACGATGCATATAGATGTTATTGTCTGCATATAATCACGGCTCCTATGGAAATAAGTTTAAGTTGGAAACTCACCCAACCAGGATGGATCTATGAAAGAAGGTGTAGTCGATTTTTCTGACGTGGTGTCAAAGGTACGGATTTTATCTGAAGCAGCAAACACTTGAACGAATCATGTCTGCTGTTTTTTTTTTTGCTTTTCCCCACAGTCAACTATTTTTCTTCAAGCTGGCTCAGAGTATCATCTCCAGCTCCAAGGTCAGGGATAATAACTTACTAAGTGGATAACTGGATTAGAGGCAATTTATATTTGCTCGGTCACAGACCCTTCACTGACGCACAAACACTCACCCCAACAATTATCCTGTTCAGTTCTTAACAAAGACGACCTTCTGACTGTCTCCTGAAGACAACCACTTTAATCTTGAATTTCAGGCAGACGTTGATCAAACTCTTCGTGATATTTTCAACAACTGGTTTCACATCTCACAGAGAAATTATCAGGGAAAATTGCCAGCAGCAGAGTGACTGATCAAAAAAATGATTTCAATTCCGCAACGGAAATTAACTCATTAGTTTTTGAGGCAGACAAAAACAAAATGATTTTAGACACTGCGGCAGATTTAAGATCTTAATCTCTGATGATTAAAGTGAGTGCTTTTGCTCAGCAATTTAAGTAAATGTTATTCAGACTTTTACTGGAAGTGTGCACTAATCTGCTGCAAAATTCCCAGCCACAATATAGAATGTGTCACTTCCTGGTGTGATGTAGCCCACACATCTGGCCCAGTCAAAACTGATGCAGAAATTTCCCAAGACCATAGAAATGACTCCGTAACAATGCGTCTTTATTAGATCCAGATCCTTAAATGTGTAAATAAAAATTCCAAACTGAGTCACATTAGGGACGTCTTCATCCTGTTTACAGTTAAAGGGATACAAAATACCAGCACACGGTCAAAACTGTGGCATCGGATACAAAGAATGTTAGTGAGTCACCGCTAATCTTTCCATCTATTTTCAGACAGACTGGATATTTAATACAGTGGAAAAGCTCCTCTGTCTCTGGGGAGCCGTCTCTCTTCGGTGCCTCTCTTACGTAAGGTATAATAAGTGACTGCAGTGGATTTGTCTTTGTTCTCAGTCAGAGTGAATTTGTCGGTATTAACACTCGCAAAAGGTCAAATGTAAAAAGTGCGCAACGTGATGAACAGGTGTAGCTTTTATGCTGGGTGGAGGGACGTATGGAGCTGTAAACTGTGAGAATAAACAGTTCCAGGGGTAAATACAGCTGTGCATGAGTAAGTGATTTCATCAAATGCACTTTTATTTTCTTTACCACCTACTGGAATGGATCGTTCTCACTGTGAAACTTCTTTTTCATTTCACCGTCATTCAGCTGAAGTACGTCATTTTCTGTGGAAAAGGAAATGAGTTTAATGCATTTGATGATGTGCGTGCGTCACCACACTCTGAGGACAGATTTTGTAATCTTTGTTAATTAAGATTCCTCACCTAAAATATTCTGGATTTTTTTTCTGGATCAACGGCGAACGTCGTTTACCTGAACATCAACAGGGAATTTTGTTTCTGAAGAAAAACAGTAACATTTTGATTTGCTTTTAACAATGGTACGCCTATTAATGAACAAACCACAATCTGTGTAGTAATCCTTATGTTAATATAGTGTCCTAAGAAAAGTTAGAAAATAATATTAAAATAAAACAGACAAATAAAACTACATTTTCTGCATGGTAAATGCAACTAGCCGAACAGAAAGTGAGCAGAGCTTTTACTCCAATAGCGCCTTAAAATTGAAAATAGTCTTCTTTCCACTGAGTAAAGTCTGAACAGAAAGTGAGCAGAGCGTTTACTCCAATAGCGCCTTTAAATTTAAAATAGTCTTCTGCTTTCCACTGAGTAAAGTTTTTTCTGTAATTTTGTAGCACTATATCTGTGTTTCAGTCAATAGAATAACAGTTTTATTAACTTATATCTGTAGGATCGTACAGTAGACCTTTCTTCTGTCTTCATCCCTGATGTTAACAAATCTCCAAATCTTCTTGACTGAACCACCCATGAAGGCAGTGAGACTGAATGACTGTGTGAGACTGAATGATTGTGTTGTTTTACATTATTTTATTTTTTTCAACAGCTGAAGAGCCTAACCAAAAAAAAACCCTGTGTGTGTGTTCATACTCGGCCAGTAGAGACCAATCTGGTGCTGAATACCAATGACCAGAGTGATGACGATTCCACAGACACTGTAAGATACATTTTAGTAAAATAGGAGTCAGCAGTGTTTAGATTTATCCGATGTGACGGTGAAGGCATGAGGCTGACAGACAAGCTGAAGAGTGACAGCGAGGATGACATCAGCTGCCACTCTGCTGTCAGCAGGAGGCAGCAGCACAGACGTGGATAACAGCTCTGACCTTGCACCGTCACTAAATACTTCCCTGTCACACATGCCCACTGTGCTGCGTCTGTGAGCCGCTCTGAGCGTGTTCCTGCTCCTCCGTGTTCCAGGAGCGGGAGAACAAACAGTGCCTGCAGACTTCTCACACTCCAGAAAGACTGCACCATGCATAATGCTGCACAGGCGTGGAAGTGGGGCTTAAAAGCACGAGTGCACTGCAGTCAGGTGTGTGAGGACGCTGCAGAGCTGCCTCCACGAAATGAAAGAAGTCAATTAAAGAGATAAAGTTTCCGCGCGAGCGGAAAACAGCGGAGCAGGCTGTGATGAATGGAGATAATAAAGAGTGGATGTTAAACTGGCTGCTACCACTGTGCATGGTGGGAGCACAGCTGATGAGTCATTTATAAGAGCTTCTGAAGTGAACTTGGCTTCGGCTGCGTCCAAATTTTTCACCTGCTCTGGGAGTGTGTGTGTGATGTTTGGATGCCAGATTTTGTTTGTTGGTTCCACAGTGAAGATACTGTTGGTGCTAGTGGCTGTGGATGAGCGATGTTAGAGGTTTGCCCCCCCCCACACCAGAAGGTCAAAGGGTCAAGCTTAGATGTAGATAGACGCAGAACCCCAGGTTTGTTACTGTACAACAGTCGTAGCCATTGGCTACACAGCCCTAGAACTCAGGACTCTCTGCTCTGTACTTTCAAGGCAGGCATGATAACTGTTACACTATGGAACTGACTAAGTCCATGTTGCTGAATTTCTTGATTTTTTTATTTTTATTACACGGCATAATTGCAGTATTACAATTTAATACTTAAATAATTAATAACCAATTTCAGAAACATGTATTAATACGCTATGGTGTAGTTACAGCTTTACAGTCTTACAGTTACAGCCGGCCCTTTAAGGGGAACTTGTACTGCTGGCGTGGCCCCCGCTGAAATGAGCTTGACACCCCTGCCTTACAGCAAGAAGATCCCAGGTGGTTCAGAACCTGGTCTTTGTGTACGACTCTTGTTGAATCCTCTCATCGTTTACACATTCCAGCGTTACACATTAGCTCAACATACAAGTTGAAGTCGAAGGCAGTCGTCGGCCTCTGACTGGATAACGAGCTGCTGCTTGTTAAATGGGAATCATCAATTACTTGGAGATTTAAAATGTAATAAAATACGGCACTGTGTGCAAATTACAGACGCATAAATTGTGCTCGTAGAGTCGAGCTCCAACGGAAACATTTACCGAGGATGTAATATATCCCCACGATTAATAACAGAATATATTGCAGTCTGTGCTGAAGAGAAAGCGGCGTAAAAGAGTATAACTTCACATCTCATTTAAAAGGCACTCTGTGAATCCATGCTGCTGTTCATTTGGGAAGGAGACTAGCTAGGAGACTAGCTTCACATTCTTGTCAAGACGTGACTCTTTCATTTGAACGACTTTAGCCCTAACTTTTTTGAATATCTCATTGCTAACTTTAATAATATAGGTGGCCAGTCAGTGTTGTTTTTTTTTTCTTAGCAAGCCCGTGATATCCTATTGCTAATGTCAGTTTTTTGACAACTTTACTCATTAGCATTTTGTCTCCTGTGGCAAATTTACAACAAATAAGGCTAATTGCTATCTAGCTAGCAGGATACACTGTAAAACTGATCAAAATGCTGTAGTTCTCCTTTGCTCCTAAAATAAGTATGACTTCATCCACGTCAAAAAGAAAATGTAGAAAGAAATACCACAGTACTTTTCTGCTGGTTCTTTGAAATCTTCGAAAGGAGATTTATGTGAAACGGCAGCAGCTCTGCGCCTCGAGTCCCGGCCAGTGCTGGATTTTCACTGACAGGAACATGCAGGTTGTGTGTTGCCTCTATAAATATGTATGTATTTATTGGTTCCATTAACAGTGAGCTGGATGCTGCGTCTGAGCTCTGCCACAGTGTGCTATAAGCTAATTTGCATCTCCTAGGGCTGGAAATGGAGAGATTATATTCAAAATAAATTACCCAAGAACAAAGAGGCCTATGAATCTGCCCTGCCAGTTATATTAGTGTTGCTGCTGCTGTTGTTAACCTGCTTTTGAGAAAATCTTCTCAGCATGGAGCTCAAACCAATTTCCCCCTCAGCCGTTTCCACTTCCCCCTCCTCGGTTCCTTCCTCTTGGCGTGATGCGATGGTCATGCACTGCATCATGAGCAGCGCTGCAGCCGCAACGCACCATGAATAATGATAGTGATGCGTATCGATGCTAAGTCATGTGAGCACCAGTAGCTGCTGCATGCCGACGGCCGTGTGCCTTCTTTCTCTCTGCCTTTCACCCAGAAGCTCCAGGTCTGATGACGTGTTTGAGGGAATGCAGCAGCAGCAGCAGCAGCGGAGGAGACAGGAAAGCTGCTGAGTGCACAGTGTCGGCACAGCTGCTTCTGAAAAGGCCAATGCATGCACGTTGGCCTGTCCTCCTGTCGTCGAACTGAATGCTCCTGGGAAATGACCAAAGAACTGTTTGTGCCCACAGACGATCTCACGTTTGGTTTTTTCATCACTGCATACTTGCAGCATGCTTTCCTGCCTCTCACCTCTGTCTCTCAAAGTTATTACAGCAGTGTCCTCCTCTCCCTCTGCTCTGTGCAGATAACAAGCAGCTGCACTCATCTGCTGACTCCGCTTCACCCAAAGCAAAGCTTATCATTCTTAAACACACTGTTCCTCTGAAACTAATTATTGTGCCAGCTTCCTACTGCACGTGACGCCGCAGCAGAAATAGAAGAAAGTGCACGGATTTTTATGTCCAGTCTCTTCACTTTTGACTGCTGCCAGTCTCTGTGAAGCTCAGCTGTGACAGTTTTCTGGTCAAAGAGTTACAGTGATTTTTTTAGCTAGTTGTGGCATTTACTTTTTGTATTACCTTATGTATACACCAACATCTTTGTTTAACTTATATCTTTATTTGTTTTTCGCTCTACTATATCATGTTTATTTCATATTAGACTAACGTTGGTTGTTTGTTTGCTCACTTTAATTTTGGAATTTTTTTGCCTGGTTTTCTAATAACATTTAGCTCTTTAGTGCTTCAGCTCTAGCTCTCACTTATTTCTTGCAACAGCAGACTAATATAACTACTTTTCCTTAAGTTTTCTAGATTTAACGAACAGATCGCACTGCCACCTCTCTCTTACACCTCCTCCTTCACCTGCAGAAGTAGAGCGAAAAAAGTAAAAAAACAAAAATCTATAAATGACTGAGGAGGCATTAACACTGCGGTGTCTTCACCACGTGAGCTGTCGACGATTCATACAATTCTTCACAAATCCTGTCGGCCGTCGACGCTGGACCTCTGTGTTTTCTATATTTCTTAAAGATTAATTTGACTGTGGCTTACAGCAGCAGCAGCAGTGGCAACCAAAGCTGATTGAATTTAATGGATAATTTATACTGTGGAGGTGAGCCTGTAATTTCCAGGGGAGCAGTAGTCTGTGTGCTTGGCTGGCCAATATGAATGATTAATACGTAAACATTATTCATAACTTTCTGTCATTAATTCAACCAACCTCCGCACATCAGGTGGAGAGAAGAGGGAAGGTGGATGAGGTCTAGGCTGAGGTGGAGAAGCCCATTATGGAGGTGACTGTCATTGTTCCTTATTATTTTATTTCGTTCTTCACCCACTTCGGCTGTTGTGTTTTGTTTTGGGAACAGTGGTCTAATGTGGTGGTTAAACATGCTGTTGACATTTTTTAGTGCAGCAATTTGAGCTAATTAGGCTGTAATTAGCCTGTGTCTGTGTCGTCCTCAGAGACTTACTTCTCTGAGGGTTCTTTTTTTTGTTTTTTTTTTTCCGTTTTAAAGAAAGATGAGCCACAGAAAGTACTTGATCAGAGGTGAGAGGGTTTCAGTGCAGGAGAAGGAGGAAATTGATTGCGCCGGGTAATGAGTGTAAGAAAGAAACACTGGTAAAGGCAGAGTAGTTCTTAATGGAGAAATACTCAAAGTTGTGTGCATGGGTTTGGAGGATTTTTTTTTTTTGCGTCTTGTAAAAACATAGCATTCAATTGGACTGACTGTGACTGAAAATAACCCCCCCCCCAACAAACTACAGACCCCAACCCAACCGATTCTTCTAAGAAACATTTAAATTATTTCTGAAAAGGCTTCGATGAACAGCTGGTTTAATAAAATGAATACAAATTCTGCACGATGAATACAACGGCCCATATGAAGAACCCAGTGTTAGCATCAACTGCCATGCGACCCGGCTATCACCTCAAAAAGCCTCTCTTAAAATGGTGCCTGTCGCAGAGAGGGAGTAAAAGAGAATCTCTGCTTCAGTGGGAACTAATAAATCAATAATGCACAAGCACTAATTAAAATACGTGAATTGTCCTCACGTAGGGAGAGAGCGAGAGCGAGAGAGAGATGGAAAGGGAGAGCGAGAGATGTAATATCTGCCCCTGGACCTCCAAGACTTGTTTTGTCATTCCGAGGCTGTGACAGAAGACCATTTCCCTGATGACATTTGAAGCAATTTAACGCATGGATGCACCGTAAGACACTGGACTCCCGGGCCCAGGCGATGTAAGCGGCCACCTAACTTCACTGAAACACTCCAAAGACCGTTAAACTGAAGGAGATAAAACGTGACTGTAAACATGCGACTGTTTTACATCTCTCTCTCTGGTCTTTATTTCTCTGTCCAATTAGTCACCTGATGGACTTCCCAGCAATAAATGTCAACATATCGTCACTCATTTCAAACTCCCACTCATGCCCATGATCCCTTGTGCTTTCAGAATAAGCGGAGTCTAATTTTACGAGTTAGAGAACGGTCCGAACCTCAGGGAAATTCACCAGCTCTGAGACGCAATTTGTGGGTTGTGTGTTTCGTTAATGGGTTTGGAGCTGCATGTCACTGGCACAAACATGTCACAGAAAGAGTCACTTCATAACTTTTTTATATCGGATCATGACTGTGGGACGGAAAGTATTAAATGGTGTCGCACAAAAATTAAATTCAGCCAAAATTTTTTTTAAACTATAACTGTTATTTTATTTTTTCAAAGCGTGTTTAAAAATGATGTTACAAATAGCCAGAATGTGACTTTTTTTTCCAAAGGAAATTGGACACAAACCAAGCTGTAAATCATTGTTTCAGTATCAAGATCTCAAATCATTTAACCTGACAGGAGGGGGAAAAACTCCCTGACTGTTAAAATTGTAACTTTTAATCATCATTCATTTAACCTGACAGGAGGGGGAAAAACTTAAACATAAAGGTCAAAGGTCAGGACACATCAAATTGCACTCTTTTTCAAAGGTGCGTCTCCTCTGTTTATGCAAATTGGTAATAATTTATGATTCTGAACTCTGACTCTGACTGATTATGAGACTGGGCCGTTGTGACGCTGCGGCTGCTGTCATCACAGACAGCAGCCAAAACGCCGGCTCCTGGATCAACAACAGACACCAGGGTGCAGTGTTTTGAGTTAGTTGTGTTGATGTAGTTTGTTTTGTGTTGTTGTTTCTTCTTATTTGTCCATCAGTGGGTGTCAGACCGTGGATTTTTGCCTCCAAAACTTCTGAGAATGTCGTTACAAGTACAGTGCAACATGAACTATGCAAAAACTACACCCTGAGTTTGTGTCTAAATTATAAATGAAAAGGGATGAAAACTGTGTGAAGCACACTCTTTGTGCCGAGTTACCACTTCATCGTTTTCCCGGAACTTCTGCAGACAATGAATCAACACGTCGGTGTAAAAAACACGAGCAAACACTTAACAACAGCTGACATTAGTGATACATCACTGAGTGTGGCTTCAGTCAGGGCACAGCAGAAAGGCTTGAACACAGTGAGGAATTGCCCGTGTCATCTGCTTAGACTCTAATGTAAACACAGTGACAGCCAAGTGTGCGGCAGCCTCACAAAGAGAGAGGAGATCATGACAGCTCCACAGAAAACATGCTCCACTCTGCGTCTCTGCTGTCTGCTCTGATAATTGTTTCTGTTTCCTACACTTTGGGCCTCAGTGTATATCTGCTGCATGATTAATAAAGGAAAAGTTGCAGCACCAAGTGTGTGTTGATAAAATTCTGAAGCTCATTTGTGCGTTTTTCCAAAGCTTTTTGCAAATGGAGGATACTTGAAGGTAGAACTGACTGTTGTTTTTACAGAGCCTGTATAATTAACGGCTCCTTTGGATGAATGACTCACTGGTGTGAGTGAATTTAAAGGGCTGTCAGGTTTTATTCCTAATAAGAAAGAAAACAACATCTAGCCGTCTTAGCTAATGCTAAATGCTTTTGTTTGGGGGAAGTAATTTTTAGCTATTTTTTTGTGTTCAGCTGCTAAAACTTTCAATCTCTTGGCTAACCTTCAGCAACTACTGTGATGCCTTCTTCCTGTTGTTCTCACTGTGGAATCTTTCTTTTCCTTCGTTGGTCTTTAAAGGTAACCTAAGTCATCTACGGCTAATATTTATACAGTAGCATGTAGTATAGCATTCTCATGAGCTATTCATTAGCTTACTTTTAGCCCCCTTTTGAGTGAATAATATAATTTACAATGCTAATTTGCTTTTTCGGTCCCAATTTATTTTGGTATCTTGCATCAATTATTGGCACTGAGGTCAAAGGGCTTTGGGGGGTGATTGGTCGGTTGTCAGTTTAAATCCCACTACTAACAAATACAGAGAAAACATTTTGTTCTGAGTGGAAATCTTCATCTTCTGCTATAAAATAAACTCTCTTCCTTTAAATTCTCTTTTTCATCAGTGTTCAGTATTAATCCCTTAATCCCAGCATTTAATCTATAAAACTCAACATCATGGTGTTAGTAAAATGCTTTTTTTTTTTTTTTTTGGCTAACCTTTAGCGTCTACAATTTAATTGTGAGTCTGACCTTTTCGCAAAAATCTGAATAAGAAAAAAATAGAAAAAATGTCCAAGCAACCAAAGCCTAAAAGACAAAATGATAATTGTTTTATTTATATTTTATTTTAGTTTTGGTTCTTTTAAGTTACATTTTTCATGAAATTCATGTTCATTTCCATACAATGGCAGATTCTTACATTTCAAGGACATTTTGTGCTGAGCCTGTGTTTAGTTCTTATTTCTATTACCAGGGGGCGCACACACACACACACACACACTCACACACATTCACGTGGCTCAGGAGTTTTCGTTGGTTCATCATTAATGCGTGGGCCTGTGCTCCTCCAGACCGTGAATCAATAACAGTTTAGACACATGCGGCACCAAAGGTTGGACGGACCGGAGAAAAAAGGAGCCAGTGTGGTGGTTAAGTTCACAACCCGCCGGGGTGATGGATGGTGGAGGTGACAGCAGCACTTTTTTGATGATGTGATAGATGATGTGATGTGAAAGCTTCAGTGAAACGCTTGTCCAGCGCGTCCCAGAAAGGTTGTGCACTTTAACCGCAGGGTGTCTTATTATTTTCCTTCAGCTACGGCCGTGTTTTTTATTTTATTTTTTTTCAATTCGCTTAAAAGTCAAAAAATCAAAAGTTACAACTAGACCTCAGAGAATTCTCTGTCATTTTTCAATTCGCTTAAAAGTCAAAAAAAGTTACAACTAGACCTCAGATAAGTCTCTGTCGAATCATCTCTCTGCTGCCAATCATTTCACATTTTCAGTCTTTGGCTCAACAACATTTATCAACACTTCTAACCATGCTGACTTTGCACCTAGGTTCAGTTATCAGGTTCCGTTTTTCTCACTTCAGCTCAGATTCTTCAAGTAAAAAGAACAAAAACAAAAAATACATCAACTCACTAAACCAGCATTTGCACTTTAAAGCGCATGTGGCAGATGCCGGGGCAATTACTGCCTGGGATGAAATCATTTCGTGTGAAGTTTTTTTTTTTTTTTTTTTTTTTCACCAATTTGAGATGAAAAATGATGTTGGAATTTCAGGACGTTGGAACTAATGATGGAGCTGAAGGGATGTTTGGAAGTGACAAACACTGTGAGTCAGAGTGTGTTTGTCATCCAGCATGAATGTTATTTGCTGTTTTGCCGCTTCTTTCATGTACTTGCGTTGACCCACATTGCCCCCCCCCCACCCTCACTCGCTTTCCTGCTTTGCCTCGGAGGACTTGGCTTTGTTTCCAGGTTGCTTCTCTCCGTCTGGCCATTTCAAACAGAAAATGCTCTTTTTCAAACAAAGCCATATGCTTTACTGGGTTCTTTCTAGTTTGCAACCATTCAAGAAAATCGGGGCAGGAACGCTCTGCATGTCTGCTCCTCACTGTTATGGAACATAATGGTGACAGGAGTCACAGTTTTCACAGAGTATTTCTGTTTGACTTCTAATGCAGACTTTGGAATAACAGAAGAGTTCAACATTCCAACGATAATTTAACGTTTATCTAATTTTTTCAACTCAAACTCAGAAAGAATAACTCATGGGATAAGAAATGGAATAGAAAACTGCTCTCCTTTGACAATGTTATCAATTATTTGAGTCATTTTTTTGTTTTGTTTAAACAAGGTACATTTATACATGGAACAAGTCCCAGTTTACCATGGAAGTCCTTTCAGCACTGCTGAATGCCACTTAAAACTATTTCTCATAACTTTTTTTCTCAAGTTGTAGATTTTGAGCCCTTCAACTGGGGTTAAAAGAACCCCAGTGTTAAAGTT
>NC_024325.1:12237275-12299003 GCF_000523025.1 Cynoglossus semilaevis
GTCACTCTTATTCTAACTAATGTTGACACGACACATGCTGCTGCAGCTGCGTATTTGTGAATGTTGCACAAATTTAAATTTAGCCTTCATTTGATAAATAAATAAATAAAATAAATTTGACCTTTATTGATCCCATATTTGGGAAATTCTTGTATTAGGCCACCAGCAGGCGATCAGCATGTGGTTCCACTGGGAATCAAACCCAGGACTCTTTGCTCTTTGCTTCCAAGGCAATGCGTGCTAACTGCTACAATATAGAACAAACTTTAAAATAAGATCTCCCCGTCGGGGAATTGAACCCCGGTCTCCCGCGTGACAGGCGGGGATACTCACCACTATACTAACGAGGAGTTAGTTGTGGGATTTATCCATCGTGTTTTTCTGACATTTTGGCCGATATCTGTCGAAAATCCTTTTTTCGGACAGGACATCTGATGTAGTTCTGTGAACTACAGTTGGTCCCACAAAGAAATGCAAAAAAAAAAAAAAATGACAGGCAACATCACTGAGTTTCGTCAGGTTTTCGTCTAGAGCCATCATTCGGAAAATAAAGTGTAGCTCATCTTACGGCTGAATTAAAGGTTATTTTTCAGGCTATTTTTATTAGCTATTCATGAATACATGGGTGAACAGCCCGAGGCCGAACTTTAATGAAACTGAAACTATCATTTTTATTAACACTCTCATTCATATCACTTCATCAGCCTGTGATTAGATAGTAAGGGATCAGACTGACACTGCGTCAGCTCTAAGTGTGCTTGTGTGTGTGTGTGTGTGTGTGTGTGTGTTAAAGTGCTCTGAGCCAGTGACTTTAATGAGACGGGGAGAATATGGCTGATGTCAGTGTAATTTCACTAACTCCAGATGTCATCATCTCAGGGGACGGGGCCTTTTTACTCTATTTTGCTGCTGCGATGATCCGTGGTAAACACGGCTGAGAGCAGCTGATTGTTGCACCTGTAAATATGGTCGACGCTGATGCACACGGAGAATGTGGTCATAATTAACCCCAAAATATCTGGTTGGAGGACAGAGAGCTGTGACACTAGAAAATGAGACTCTTCGTGTGAGACAGGTCGAAACAACACAATGAGGATTTTGATTCAGTTTTACACTGGTTCTCAACACTGTTGTCTACTTCGTGTGAGACAGGTCGAAACAACACCGTGATGATTTTGATTCAGTTCATGGGGACCAGAAACTGTTGGACGGCAAGTTCATTTCTGTTTCACTGTTTGTTTGTTTTTCACTTTTCTGACAGTGGGTCAATTTGACTGGTTTGTAATTTTTAATCAAGAAAGAAAGTTCTGTGGAGTTTTAAACTCTGGACTTGGACTTTTGACTTTAAACCGATGCTCTCAGATGACACTTCAGTGTGTTCACTTCTCTGCAGGTTCCATAAAAGTTTAAGAGCATCAGCAAACTAGTTTAAGCATATTTGCATTATTTTAAAAGTGTAACAGCTTGAAATGGGGCTGGTTCATCAAAGGCTTGGACGGACGGCAGCTCAGTGACACAAAACAAAAACAGGAGCAAATGGATGTCCCTAAAATCCTGGCTGCACATCACACTTTGCATCGTAATTTAAAATGCAGCCTCCAGAGCCTTGAGAGCAGTGGCAGGAGACAGCTGCCAATTCTGACTGCCTCACATCTCTGCGGTGATGGATGAGCCTGTCTCGCTCACTCACCTCACTCCTGTGATTGAGGCTTCACTGGCCATAAAGGACAGAACATTGCCGTCCACGGCGCAAATGGAAAATAAACGGTGGTGGTATCTGTGGTAGGGTACAGGTGTGCAGCAGAATAGGAGTTTTGTTGTTGAAACAAAATGTTTAGTAGGAGCGACCGAACCAGACCGTTACAGCATCAAATTGTCCTTACAAAGTTTTTTTATGACCCTCGTTTTGGGTGAAGTTAGCGGAAATGTTACCCTTGCCGTGAGGACTGGCTAATCAACATGGACTGCAGCGTTTATGGCGTTTCAAACGTCTGATGAAACTTTAATGATCGGGCCTCCGCTGAGCCAAATGAGGGGAATGTTTTTCGACTTCACTGCCAGCTCCGCTCGTCCAAAAATTAATCAACATTTTATGTTGCTTCGCTCTGTTTAAAGCCAACTTTCATTCACCGTGAAGCCTTTGCCAGAGAAGCAGATGATCCTTATAACTGGAACTGATGGGTGATAATGTTCAAATGTTCACTCTTCTCTGCGCCGTTCGCTGCACAGACTCCCAGAACACTATGAAACCAAAAATGACACTCATCAAAGCGCTACAGTCACAAAACCGGATTTTTTTTTATTACACCCAACAGTAATACCAGTGCATTACAACTTCAACGCTTCCTGCCTTTTACTCTTTGACTCTATTATTTAGTCAAGTGCATTTTGATTTAAATGATGTTTGAAGTTCCCAATTGCCTCTGCCTGGGTTGAACACATTCTGCCTGATGGCAGAAATGCTTAATATTTGATAAATGACACAGTCGAGGTGATCTGGGAACACAAACTGTAATATATATGAGCAAACACACAGCCAGGAGCGGAGAAGATTCAGAGGAGCCGCTCTGTGAAGCGCAGGACGTTTGTCTGGATAAGGAACAGAGGACGACGTCGCAGTGTGACTCCATATCTGTCCCTGTGCTTCTCTTGCCTACAGATTGGTCGGAAGGGGGGAGGGGGAGTTGAGAATGAGAAGAGAGTGAGATGAAGTGCTCATGTCAGAGAATGTGACCAGTGGAGCAGTAGGAAGGCTGCTGTGCCTGAGCCTGCGTCAGTCAGTCAGTCAGTGACGTGGGATGAAGAAGCAAGAGGTGTAGCCGTCTGGTCTCAAGGTCCAAGAACAAGTGGACCAGAGGTCTGCTCAATAATAAAGTGACACGGTAGAAGAAATATTATGTAGCTCCATCCTATCAGATTTTAAAGAGGAGTGTCACAGAAAAACGCCATCCTATCAGATTTTAAAGAGGAGTGATGTCACAGAAAAACCTAGACGGAGTTCACCTTCTTTATGTAGTCCTCACCACAGATGGCTTTTCAACAGAAATCTCAAAATATTAAGACAAGCGTGGCGCAACGTGGACAGCTTCCTTATGACGCACTGAAAGGATAACTGTGCACTACTTCTGAAGGTCTGTTTTTATTTGGTTAGACGTTGCTTAATTTGGAAGAGTTTGATGATTTGAAGGACAAAGATGTCTACTGGACTTGACACATGGAGTCACACAATGTGGAAGTGACACATGCTTTTGTCATTTATTAATTAGTACTTCAATACTAATCAATACTCAAGTAAGTATTGATCCATCAGTCATGGTATTGATACTCCCATCACTACACTCAGTGTACTGCTCTCTCTCTCGCACTAGTTTTCACATATTATTAATGAACTTAGACCCTGAAAAAAGTGAATTTTTGACAGGAGAAAACCTTAGTTGTAACTACCAAATCCTACCTGATCTGTTCAGTGACTAATTTGCATGTATTTGTTTGTGCATCTGCTTGTGTTGTTCCTCCAATTTCACTGCAGGCTGTATTTCATAAATACTCACCACTTTTATGTAATGAAATCTCTGTGACAGCCAGAGTTTATTATCTCTGATTCATGCTACGAACTGTTTTCATTTTCCCAGCAGCACTTTACATGATGACTAAACTAAAATTTACAACAAAACATCTGAAATCATAGTAGAGGTTATTTGACGCAGGAAATCACGTTGTGCATCTCAGCGTATGATTCACGACCCATGTATCGACCGGAGTACGATTCACAGAATAAATATTTGTTTCCTGAGCAGTGAGTTACTACAAATCAACTACTCCTTCTGGTGCCTTCACATACAAAGTACAACATTTAACCCTACATGTAGCCAAAAAGCTAAAATAGCTAACCCTAGCTCTGAAGCGGCTAAAAGCTAAGTACATTGGATTAATCTGGAACAAAAGCAAATAATTACACATGACATATAACATTTTTTAATGTATATATAAATAATTACACATGACATATAACATTTGAACAAATATATAACAATGTATACATATATTAACATATATACTGTGTGAAATACTGTAAAATGAATCAAAGTGTCAAACTTCTTTGGAATTTGAATTGATGATAAAATGAATAAATACATCACTACAACATCCTGCTGTTCACTACAGTAAATGTCAGTCTGGGCAACAGTCGCCACATGTGCAGTTAATTTGCAGTTTTTCCCTCGTGTTAATTGACAAATTCAATAGAATGCATGTAATTAATTGACCCTCATTATGATGACTGAAGTATGGAGTCATTGTCAAGTCAGATTTTCATTTTCATTCTCTTTTGTGTGTGAAAACAATGGAGCTGGGAGAGAGAGAGAGACAGAGAGAGAGAATGTTTGTTCTCTGTCCAGCAGCATCAGCAGCATTAGCATTAGCAGTAGCAGCGGCACGCTGGTTTATTCGCAGAAGCTTCAAGCTGTTCTCTGTAGCAATTAAAATGTCACGCATTTCACCTCAGGAGTTTTATTTTGTCAAGTCAAATACTTTCATACCAAAAAAATCATAATAAAAAAATAAATAAAAACTCAAAGCGCCCTGTCCAAGGATGGCTGTTGGTTTATGCAATTTTCTTTCAAATAGAAAATTGAACAACCGGTTTTTGGATTTCTAATTAACTATATGAAATCAGCAGGTTGGCTAGACACCTGTGTGGCTTCTTGTTCGACTTCCTTTTTTAATTTTGTCTTATTTTTTTTTTCTGCTCTTTCTTTCTAATATTTCACAGATTATCTTTAACAATTAAGTTCAACCTAAGCCAAATACTGCACATTAAAAATGTTCCTTGACTGAAAGTTCAATTTAATTAAAATGGTTGTCAAATTGTTCTTTATTGTATAATGTCCAGCATATTTCTCTCACCTTCTCCATCCAGAGAGAATTTACAGTGAGTGTGGAGCAACTTTCAGCTCAGTGGGATTAAGGCAGCTATGGCTTTAAAGAGGTGGGGGAAGTGGGGAGGCAGGGGGGGTGTAAATTTTTAGTCTGCAGGGGCAGCGTTTCTATTTACGGCACCAGTGTCAGAAACTCATCCTTGGTGTCTTGCAGCCTTCGTTGTCTCGTCCACGACTTAAAATAATTCAGTTTTAAAAACTAACATTTCCACTTTTTTTGTTGTGCTACATATTTCGATGTTTCCTTTTTTAATATACACAAATGAAAACAATGTTTTACTACTAAATAATTCATGAATATCAGACTCTTCTAGTTGACTTTAATTGTTAGCTTTAGTGAGTTGTGTGGTTGCAGTATTGTGTACGGGTTTTATTGTGTTAGTTAAATTGGTGGAAGTTTTAATGGCTTTTATTCACTGTTTTGTTTGTTTTTCGCTTGTTTTCTCCCAGGGTTTTACTGCAACTTTGTCCGACATTAAAACACAGCCTGTTTACTAGGTGGAAAATACCATAAAAAAAGTGAAATTAACTCACGAAAAGGCACAGCGAGTGGAATCCATACCACGGTAAATATTAAATTAAATTAATATTCAACAATAATAATAATAAACAGAGATCAGTTCTTTTTTAACACAAAGGCTTCAAAAAACTTTTGAGCATGTGAACCCATTAGTCATTCAGACTGCACACCTCAGCAGAGTCTCAGTGTTATTGTAGATTTTTGGTCCTGCCATACATTACGTTGTCATATAAGGGGTGTTTGCTTAGTGTGAATGATTTTGAATGATGACGATGTTTTTAATACGGGTGAGATTGACGGTTGTTATATTTTAAATCAACATTGTTTCCATCAAGTCCAGCATCAGTGGTTTCTGATTTGATTGAAGTTCAATATGGGAAAAGTGAATGAAGTGCAGAGAACGTGCCCTCGTTCAGGTGAACTGCGGCTGAGCCTCGCTGACTGTAGTCACTCCAATTCACATCATATTCCACCTTTAAAGTGAATCAGCAGTGGGTTAAAACTGTTGAACCTGCGCCGCGTATAAGTCCCTCAATCATCTTCAACCTCGTTCACCGGTGCGACCCTGCCGTGTGCTCATCCCTCCTGCGTACACAGCCGGTGTGTAATTGGTGGATCTGCATGTGGCATGATTGGTGGAGGCGGGTGTGGGCTTCCACGACGGCAGTGACACCTGCGCTTCACGCCAGATGACAGTCAGAAACACAGACACCGCAGGGGTGCCATTAATTATAAATGTTTAGGAGATGGATACGCATGGAGACTTTTTTTTTATCAGAGCATCCCAGATACTCACACACCTAAAATGAGGTCGTAGATTCCTGTGGTGGCAGAAATTCTCCCTTTTCTTCTTCTTGTATAAATTTTGATGCCATGACATCATTTTGATGCCATAGAATCCTACAATTTCCCTTCAATGGCAGAAAACAGGAGTTTTTGTTTTTTGTTATTTTTAATAATTTATTCTTAGGTTTTTTTTATTTATGCCAATTTCAGCCCTAAAAATATCAGGTATGTAAAAGTGGAGCATCATCTTCATTATCTTCATCATTGTCCTAATCTTCATCGTCATCTACTTTGTACTGAGGAAAAAAATAATGGTAGAAATATAATTAAAAAATAAAATTAAAAGATGCTGAAAGGATTCAAGAGGACAGTAAATAAAAAATAAAATTAAAAGATGCTGAAAAGATTCAAGAGGACATGTATCTAGGCTGCCCCTTGATGTACCGCATTTAGGCTCTGGGGGCAGTGTTATTCAACAGTCTGTCTCTGCAGGACTGTACCATAAATAATCAGTTCAGTCTGTGAAGGTTTTACCACCGTTATTTCCTTGGTATTTCCACTCTGATCTCTAATCTCTGGGTTAAAGTAAACTGAATGTTCCACTCTCCAACTCTCGTAAACAAATACTTTGTGTTCCCACTGACACTACTTCATAATAAGTGAAGCTGATTAAATAAATACTCAGGTCTGGGCGGCTGCTTCCATTATCCACGCTGCTGTGGTAATTTTCTTTTCCCATTTTAAAAAGTCCTGTTTAAAAATTCATGCCTTTGCTTCACCTCCACTCGATAAATAAGACACTTAATGAAATGGTTATTAATATTTAACCATGTCATTGTGCATTATTAAAAACATAATGGGACATTTCTCATTGATTTGCCAAATTAATGGCGCTGATTTGGACTTGGCGATCGCTCTTCGTTTGTCCGCATTTCTCTGCTTGACCTCAGCCTGGTCCTGGCTGCACGTTCAGAGACGCAGACAGCTGAATAACAAACAGGCTGAAAGAGAGGAAAACAGAAGAGGAGGGCGGGAAGACAGGAATAGCAACGGCGTGGCAGTGATTTGAATAGAAATCACACAGCAGCAAAGACGTTGATGTCAGTTCCTCTGGGTGGTGCTGCGCAAAATCGTCATAATTACTCCCACTATAAACACCATTAATTAATCTAAATAATTACAAATCCGACTTTGGTGTAGGAGATAATCAGCCGGCATAAATGAAACATCCCACGTTGATCTGACTGTCTACAGAGACAAAACAATCACACAGTTTATCTGTCGCTCTTCAGTGATAATAATTCCATCATTTGTGGATAACGGGGTTTCAGCTTTACTTTATAATTTTCTGGTGCCCTTCAAGGTCAAAATTACATATTGTTTTACACTTTTAGTTATTTGTTTACCTTAAGATTGGCACAATTTGAGACAAGTCTATCAATATTTTTTAATATCCCATTCGACGTAGATCTATTTCTCTGTAGCTCCTATTACATCCATATTTAGTTTCAGCAAAGTGTTATTTCAAGAACAATAATAAAAAAATTTTTTAGCCAAGGTTTATTTGCTAAGTGATTGATCAACAATGAGTTTTGTAATCTTCCCGGCTAACTTTCTTGCTACATCATTGTTTACTTTTGATTGCTAACGTTTAGCTAATGTTCTTTACTGTTTTTGCTAGTTATTTGGACTTACTGTTAGTGTTAGCTATTTCTCAGCATATACATTGTTTTGAACTCATATTTCTGACTTGAGGCTCACAGTCTCTGCTCTATGTCTCTTTATTTATTTATTTATTTATTTATTTATTATAAAGGAAGCCCATGAACACCAGGCAGCAGCTGCGGCGTCAGAGGAAGGTGTTTGTCAAGTGCTTTAATCTGCAGTGTCAGATTGATGTATGGCTCCAGCGTTAGGGACGCTAGGACAAACCATTGTGTTCTGAAGGGCATCTCACACCTTTAGTTATTGTATCACTATCAAAAGGCTGGAGCTGCTCTCTGGCTGCTGCTGCTGTGGAGACCTTCCCTTCACCTGTGCTGTAGTAATCTAGACGACAACAGCGTATCGGTCAACAGGACTGGAAATGAGAAAATGATGCACTGGTGGTTTGGCTCCGTGCCACAGTTAAGCGCTCACACAGAGAGGTTTGAACACATGGTGTGAGCTGTCTACATTTAGTGTCTGGAATATGGGCCGTAAATTGCTGCTAAAACAAACTTCCCTTTCTTGCTTATAGTTGGCCAAATAAGTTAATATGGGAAAATTTATGTTGTAAAATCTAATTTTTTTCTGGTCAATATTTACTAGATTAGCAGAGATGTAGCCCAATTTATGGGTAACAGAAGTGGGAGTTGTGGGCAGATGAAAGTATGGAGGTGATTCCTGCATGAAGACTGAACAATGTTGTTCACGTAGTCCATCAGTTTTACAGCGAGGGATTTGGTTGACATAACACCCCCCTAGTGGACAGTTGCGGAAAAACAAAAAGCTTAATCGAATTTTGGGTTGGACAGGAAGAGGAAGCTGGAGTACATGAAGAAATCAAGCAAACTCCATAGAAAAAGACAGAACAAGTGATCTTCCTGTAAGGCAAGAGCAAAAGTTTTTGATTTATGGCCAGTGCGATTGAGTCCAAGACTTAAGACTTAGCTTTGACCTGAGAACTAATGACTTGAACTCAAACTCAAACTCCTGTTGAACAAACTTTACTTTAGTTTATTTAGACTCAACTCTGGAGACTTCTCTGCTACAGTCTGCCTGATAGATTTTTGTGACCTGGACTCAGACTGTGACTTGAATATTGACACTGCATGAAGACGAGAGTTATTTTAAAAATTAAACTACATTGCACTCAAAGTAGATTTAAAAAATATATACTTTTTTCAAATCTTTAGAAATGACAGCAGTGATACGATAGCATCAGCTCTGGCCGGAGCAGGGTTTCTTGGTCTTTGGGAAATAAATAAAATGCAACAAAAGAAATCCATGTAAAAGTTCCTAAAAGGACCAATTAGCCGTACGTCTTTGTCCAGATGATATTATTGGCTGAACACAGAAACACACTCCGGGCCAATACTGTGGCCTTCGTGGTTTACAGTTTAATCATAGTCGTGTGAGTTAGAGCTAAACTTTGTTACAAAAGCCTTTCCTATAAAGACCATTTAATTTGACTGGAGCTGCAGAACAAAGGGCCTGGACCTGACTCCCATTAATAAGGCACAGAGTGCAGTCGGAAATAAATAAATACAACCTTTCAGATGTTTTTTGGTGTGGGAAACGTCCCTAATTGGAAACCCGGTCAACTTCCACTGTGGCATTTCTTTCTGCAGAGCAGCAGCGCAGTACTTTTCTGTTGTTACTCTGTGCACAAGCCCCATTAGTCAGTGTTAGTCAAAAAGAGAAAACAAAACACTTAACGCAACATTTGAATAATTAAATAAAGGCTAAATGAAGTTTCCTGACGCACGTCTGCTGCTGCTCAGCGGTGCGTTCACGGCTCAGCTCACCGCATCACGAGAAACGGCGCATATACAACCAAACTGGAAATGTGATGCCAGACAATTCATCATGTACCAGAGGCGGCCTGTCACTGAGTAAAAACCATGGACCACAGCAGGATTGTAGCTGATTCTTTTAACATATTGAAACATATTGAAGAATAAACACAAACAGCTGCAAAAGCAGCTCCGTTTGTGTGAACTGGCAGAAATGTCCCAGACTGCTTTGCTGCAAAAGGCATTTGTATTCAAATATTTCTCTTTCCTCTATTCTCCTGCGGGGGCACGAATCGGTTGCTGGGTGGTGGGGGAGCATTCCATTTGAAATGTTTTATTTATTTGTCACACAAGTCGAAGGTTAGTTGTTGTTTTTTTGTTTTGTTTGAGAATATGATTTTTATTTTTTAATATATTTTAATAGATATATTACCAGTGACAATTAACTAACTAAAAACATTACATGCATCTACTACTTTTGTGTGATTCATGTTGCAGCACACCTGCAGTATTATTTTGAGCAGACTACACTGTAAAATGCATGTTGCATGAGGTTCCTAAAAGTTCTGCTCCGTGTCAACATTAGTATTTGATCAGATGTTTTTTTAGAGACAGTACAACGTAACCTTCAACACTTGGACAGTGTGTTAAAAGCTGGATTTGTTTGTCACTAAACCAAGGTTCACAGTTTGATCGTTTCTAAAGTGTTGTCTTGTTTATGAGCTCTATGGCTGTTTGTGTTGCAGTATTTATTGAAGGTAATGACGGAGTTATCCCAGCTGTAGTACACCGGCTATTTCATGTATTTAAAGTAAAGGTTTCATTGCCACACGGGTCAGATGGGTATCAGAGTTACACACACACACACACACACACACACACACATACATGCTGTGATGTACAACCCTTATAACCCCTTTGTTTTCCTCCCCTTTCCTTTACTCCATCTTCTCCTGAGGCTCGATCGAAGCCTCTGGTTGTGACGTAGCTGCTGAAAAATTAAAACAAAAGGTGGAAACACACATAAGGGGAGACGAGGGAGAAAGGGGAGAAATGCTCTGCGAGAAAGCCCAGCGACAGCAGCCGTAATCACAAAAGCACAGGCATTTGTTCTGTCAGCACAAAAAAAAGTGTGTGGGGGCTGGTGTTAGCTTTTCTCTGTGGACAAGTGTGTGTGTGTGTGTGTGTGTGTGTACAGATAAAAGTATCTATTCAGTACCTGGACTCGGTGTAGGCGCTGGATTTGTCTCCTGTTTTTTAAAAGATGATGGACTCACATGGGGACGGAGGCGGGGACCCATTCAAAGCCCTTCCATTTGCCCTTTCTCGATTCTTGTCATTTTTGGTACAAAATGTAACAATAACTCACGCTATGAAATGAAAAACTGCAGATTGACCTTACGACCCCTGCTGCGTGTACAGGGAGAAGGAATACTCCTCTGTCTGGTTATATATTTCTGTTCAGCGTCCAGATGTTAGCATTAGATGAAGGGCTACACTGGAGCGTGGTACTCACTGTTAGCATATTTGACATCACAAATATCCGTCCGCCGTCAGAGTTCAGGGTTTTTTGGTTTTAAGCCGTTAAACCAGGAACAGCCTTATAGGCCAATGAAGCGTTAGCGTTTTGTTTTCAGCAGATTTGTCGTTGTTTTCTCCCAAATATTTTTTTGTAAAATTTTGGCCAGTCCATGCTGGTTTCCTGTGTGTTTGCTTGACAGAAGTGACGTGGCGTTGGTCTGTTCAAATACAGCGACATGTTTTATGTGGCAGCAAATCTCTGAAACAAATGTCAACACTGCCCCCCCGCCCCCAAAGAAAAAAAAATCAAATGAAGATTAGAATCTCAAACAAACTGAATCTCCCCTCACCTCCTGGATTTCTGATCTGTTTCAAATGTTTGTGTTTTTTTACTGTAGGAGAGGAGCTTTAAAAATGTGAGGTGTATTTCTAATAGTCATCTCAAAGTGGAGCCATTATGGTATAATTACAGGAAACAGTGGATTAATATACTGGAATCCATTTGAGATTTTATAGGTCAATTTCTCCACGGCACCTCATGACTCACGCTGCGTCACTCGCAGTCAAATGTTTGATAATCAAGTCTTTCATTCGCTCCAGCCCACCTCCAGTGGAGGAGCAGCACAAAAGAGGAGAAGTTCATCACTGGGGTGTGAGACCTTCAGCAGCAGCTGAGCTGCATCCACTGCATCTGCTCCTCATTTTATGTTCATGTGTCAAGAAGACGACGGGGATGGAAGAAAATAAAAGACAATGAGAGCAGAGGAGGTCTTTACCAGACCCTCGTCCTCCCCCCGGTCGCTCTTCAACGAGCCTCCGGTTGCTATAGGAAGCAGAGCTATCAGAGCCCACGGTCCTGAGGTGGTGGCTGAGGGAAGCGGGGGGGGGGGGGGGTGCAGATCGATGAAGCACAAGATTGTTGAAGAGCTGTCGAATCTCATGTAGCGTACGTTAAGGAAGTGGGAGGGGATGTATCGGAGGGACAGCCTGGTGCTGCAGCCGATCAATGATTCCACCCTAAACAAAAGCCGCCTTCATGTTTTGCAAATGATGACTTCATTTGAAAAGCCCCAGAAGTCAATGGGCTGAATTAAAATGTTGGCTCATGGCTTTGATTGCCGGGGGTTTGTTTACAGCTGCCCTGCACAACAGCACCGTAAAGATTCATTTGAGGAATAAATGACTCCAGTGTACTTCAGGAATGTCCAGAGCATCTGAAATGCATGGAGAGGGGGGAGAGGATTCAAAATTTGCACATCAATCCTACAGAACCCTCTCATTGCTGCACCAGAGAGGCATCTCTACGCGTGTTGCTGCTTCAACAGCTGTAGCCTCATAGTTCCACGCGAGTTATAGCCGACACTTGGCAGCTGCTGGTGTGGATCGTTACCTGCCGGTGAATAAGCGTCACCTGTTGGCAGCCTTTGGTATGGAGTTGAAAAAGGACGGAAGTGACTGGTAGGTTAGTCTTCTGACCTCCATCACTTTTCACTGAGTGAAGTCGTTCTGCCTGCAGATGTCAGTGACTGTGGAATTCCATGTTTTGTTTTGTTGGTTTTCTTTTGGCTAAATTCAAAACAAATGTACACACACTCCCCCCTCAGGCCTATTGATGCCCCATTTATATGTATGTATATATATATATATATATATATATCTTATTTTGTTTTATAATTATTAGCAGAGAACAGTGTTCATACCCTTCAGGTCTTGGTGGTGTTGAGGGCTGAATGAAGTGGCAGCGGTGGTTTTTTTTTTTTTTTTTTTTCTTATTTGAAGTACAGCAGTATTTATCATAAAACACTAAGGTGTTTCTCTCTTGCAGCACAGAGTGATCCAGCCTGGAGCAGCCTCCGTGATTAAACACATAACACACATCAGCACACACACACACTCGTGTTGTGCTTCACCTCTTCACCTACACACATAGAAATGGACTAACACACACACACACACACATGCATGTACATAACAGATGTGCACCACCCTGGAGGCACGGGGGCAGGGGGAGGGGTTGTTATAGTGTGTGATGCTGGTGTTGTAAGAAACGACCGTTGGCCGCAGTAACGTGACGGTGAGGAACACACATATGGAGCTCACACACATGGCTGCGGCGGCGGCGGCGGCGGTTCCTGCTACAGCGTATCACTGAAGTCTGCTCTGTGCTCTGCACTAATTGATTTCTGTTCCTGCTGCGTGGCCTGCGGGGCTGAAACAGGCTCAGGCTTTTGGAGCTTCATCGTACCTGTGGGTACATAAGAACAGCCTTCGGATCAATAAGAGAATTATTATCTTGCAGCACTGTTCATTAGCTGTACAACATTACTCAGACGCCTCCCGCAGGAGTCTTCTGTCCAAACAGCCGCTCGTCCTCGCTGTCTCCGCTCCAGTCTCTAACTCTTTTCCACTGCAGTCAGGGAAAACATTTTCAGGGGAAATACTCTTTAATTCAAAAATGAGATTTTCCTCGAGTCGGCACTCAAGTGTCAGACTCAGACTTCTTTGCTCAGAATTCTCAGATTTAACTTAATAAATAAAATGAACAACATTAAGAAGAACAAGAAATGAAACTGGGCGACTTCCTTCCTTTTTTTCTTTTTTCTTTCTTTCTTCCTTCCTTCCTTCCTTCCTTCCTTCCTTCCAGGCCACGTCTTTGTGCTATAATTATTTAGTTTTTGTTAATTTTGTTTTTCCACTCAGATGTGTGCAACGATATTTAACAAACAACTATATTTTGTTTTGCTTTAACATTTATCGATAAACAGCATATATTTCTGTTTGATTAATGACTCACATGTAAATAACAGTGTAGACATGAGCAGCAGTTTAAATTAATAACAAGTTAAATTCAAATTTTTTGTCAAAATACTTTAATTACGGCAATACCAAACCTATGACGTCAGATCTGTTTGAATGGAAACTCAGTGAGTCACTGTTTTGCATTCAGCCTCAGTGTGTGCTGTATAATATTCTCCTTCAAGGACATTTGGATTTTGTCATTCATGATGGTTTTTAAAGTAATAACCATTACAGAGATGCTTGTTCATCACTTTCCGCTGATAATGGCAGAAGTAATCTTCATGTAGATGCTGTAATGACGCTGCAGAGGCGCCGTGTCTCCAACTGCACCCTGGGGAAAATGTCTTGCAGCATATTTCCGCTCAGAAGTTTTGCCAAACTTGAACGTTTTTGAACATTTTGATGTGTTGTTGCATAAAAAAAAGAAACCCAAGCAGCTATTTCATGTAGATGTGAAATCAGGAGACCAGCAGTTGTTGAGGAGGTTCATTCGACAAACAAGAGCAAAGTCAGGCGAAAACTAAAGTCATTAAGATTCACCCTGTGGAGACTATTAATGCCCGTCGACGTCTGACAACATTAATAATAAACTAATGGAAACACAGCGTTTACAAACATTCTTTCATTTCCAGAAATAAGAAACCTTTATTGTACGGCCTTAAATTGTTCTGTCAAAAGTTTGTCAGCACCAAAAGTTTTGAGATCGTACATTCTCAGTTCTGTAGGTGGATTTTTATTTTGTCTGATTTTCCCCGTCACAATTCGATACTGACAACAGTGGCAGAAAAGCAAATATTTAGTTCCAGTGTCTGCAACTTTAGACAGCCATACATTATACAGAGGAGCCAATAAAATTTACCAAGAGTTGAGAGTATGAAAAATATGTCAATGGTTAAAATAAATGAATCCATCAAGTCGTTCAGTTCTACACGTTGGCATCGATCAATTAGTTGTAAACAGCAACAGTCAGAATATGAAATGAAAAACAGATCAAAACGTTTTGGCGATGATCAGTTGAAGTTTTTCAAACCTCAAATCCTCTGCTGTTAAGACTGTTTCCTGACCTGGATCAGATCCAGTGGCTCAGTCTGCCAACGTCGTGGCAACATTAGTGATTTAACTTGTCTCATTAAACTGTGTTCAAGAACTCCAAGTCCTTGCTCAGTATCAAAGGTAAAAATGAGAAAACAAAGAGTTAATACGATTATCTTAATCCAAAGCTAACTTCTAAACTTCTCTTAGACTTTTCTTCTTAATATGAGGCTTATTAACTTTCTTGCTTTAACGGTGTCTGATAATGAGAATAGATTGCCGTGACACGTCGTACGGGTCATAACTGCCCACAGAGGTGAAGAGTGAGGAAGACTTCATTTGCATCACCTCCACATAAATAACCCACAACTGGATCAAATGTCACATTAAATGGCGGCGGTCCTCAGACGGCGTGTTATTGATTTCCACAGCGGGGCAGTAAATGGTGGGGAAATGAGGAGAGAGTTAGGGCTGGGGAGTGGTGTGACTGAGCCGGTCCCAGACAATAAACAGCACCGACCACTGAGGCAGGACGAGGGGGAGCAGGGAGTGAGGTTAGGTCTGACTCGCGGGTCTTTACAGACTAGCTGCTATTTGTGAGCTCAGCTTTGTTCAAATCTGCTTTCCAAAGAAAAGTCCAAAGAAAATGACAACAAAACAAACAAAATAAAAAGTTCCACCTGTAAAACATCAAAGCTAAAATTTAGATGTACGTCCTGTGCGGTTTTCCTTTTGTATTTTGAAGAATATTGTTATCATAGGAGTTCAGCATCTGAAGTTGTGTATGAACTTACCATGACAAAGACAGGCAGTTATTTCATAGCAGTGAGTGGGGTTTTTATCTATCTATCTATCTATCTATCTATCTATCTATCTATATATATATATATATATATATAACATATAACCTTGTGATGTTTACTTTTGAGCTTTTGGAGCCATTGTTGACCTTTTTCTATATACACTTGGATTTCCAATTAGTTCACTTTTAAAATTATTTGCATATAGTTGAATAAAATAAAAGAATGAATTTTGGTTTAGTTTTATGGACATTTATTCCACCATAATATAATATAATATAATATAATATAATATAATATAATATAATATAATATCCTTTTTTATCTGCTGCCCCAGATACTGAACTACAGTTTTCAGCACCATGGACAGCTCCATAGCAATAAATCCAGAGTTCTTCATCGTTACTTTGACATTTATGATTCTCTAATGATTTTTGCTGCTAGAAGGCTGATAGAAAATTAGCTATTTACTAATCTTTATAATTATTTATTTATGTGTTGGATTAATTGGATAAAGAAACATAATCAAAATTCCATGTGAGTATATTTCCTCCGCTCTTCTACCAGCATTATTCAGTCAGTTGCTCCTTGATGACTTCGGTCCAGTTTTTTTTTCTTCAAAAAATAGCAAAAATAAAGAGTATGTGGAAAAAGCTGCAAACATATCTAATCTGTGGAAATGAAAGGCTGCATTTTTATTTGACAATCTCAAACTGCAGGACAAACATCATTGCACTTTCTACTTCCCTCATCATTCTCGATTGCTTTCAAAGCAAATATTTTCAGACGGAAATGAAAGTGTGATGGAAACATTCCAAGCTGTGTGATTTGGATCTGCCTAACTGTCCATGAAGGACTGTGCTTTCTGCCGATGTGGTGAACACTAAGCGGCTATTTTCCTTCTTTCTTTTTTTTATTTATTAAAGCTAGTAAAGCTCAAAATTGAGCAAAGATTCACAAATTGCCAAGGAGACACTTCAGCCTTTATAATAATTACACTGCAGACTTACATTCATGATGATGCCACCTATAAGACCTTGTTGAGAGACAGCCAAAAACATTAGCCTCCAGTGTCGTCAACGTATGAGCAGCATGTTCTGAAAGTCTGTGAATGAATTGAATATTGATTCATGTGGAGAAACCAGAGCTCATTTGCCACAAAACAATTAACATGAAAGGTTTTTTGTTTCTAAAAGGACAAGGAGGCATTGATTATTTCACTGACAAATTGTCAGCCTTTTAAATTTACTATGATGTTGAAACATTCACACAAGATTGTTATATTTTTTTAAATGTCCCTAAAAGAGCCTAGTGAAGCTAAGAACACTCACCTGGAGCACAGATTAAAAATATTATTGGATATAACAAACACATTAGGCGTTCATAAAATACATACAAAATAAGTTTGCTGTAGCTACACATTTTTCATGCAGTCATAAATCTGATATTTAAAAACGCCTGAGAACACATTCACACCTATGCTGTAATTAATTAGCATGATGTGCAATTTAGTGTCTACTAAAAGCTTTGAGAGTTAGTTTGAAGGGGTTACAAACATTTATATATATATATATATATATATAAAATTAAAAAATAAAAGTTGAACTAGCCTTTCATGGCCAAAAACATTCACTGTTCAAACAGTCTCTTACATTCACCATAAACTGACTACAGTACAATGTAACAGGTGTGACTTCAGCTGTAGTTGAGAGTCAGGTTCAGAAATCAGTGTTTTGTTCTGTTTTTTACTATTTTTTTATTTTATTTATTTTTTCACCAATTTCCTAACAACAATGTGCAGACAGCACTGTCAGACAGCATGAACCAGAAATAATAGAAACTCCTCAGGCCCATGGGAAATCAGTCCAGTTTATCAGTGGGGGAGGGGAGGGGGGTCAGGGGAGTGGGGGTGAAGTGTATGCCTGTAAGAAAAAAAAAAGTACAGAAAATGCCTGTGGCAGAATGAGGGACGACCTGAGGAGAAAACCAAACATCCCTACTGAAGACCCAGAGGGATGAAGAGGATGATGATGATGATTGAAGGGCTGTTCTCCTGGGAAGACGGATGTGAAGAGACTTTGGAAGAAAGAAATAAAGACCATCATTAATGCAGACACAATTAGAGACCTGATTACTCCCAGTAGACTTCAGGGGCTTCACACATGAGACTCGGGAAGTTTCCTTTCCCTCAACACATGAAACCATCTAAGTCTTCCTTCTAACCCCGAGCTCAAGCTGCTCAACTTCAGTGGCTTTACTAATCGGTCTTAACCTTGTCCATCCATGGTCGCTTAACTCCAGCTAAGAAGGTGAGCGTCTATTAGTCTAAGGAAACACTGGTAGACATGTGACTAAGGAAGACAACGGCCACAGCAGATTAATCCAGGCATGAAAAACAGCCTTAATTTCCATCGATTACTTTTACTTCTTTGTTTCAGGCTGTTTCCTTCAGGGGGCGCCCCAATGGACCATCTCACTGTTGGATGGTTGACCCTGGGTATTTAAACTCATTTACCTCCATCACCTCTCCTTGCATCTTCATCTTTCGACTCCCCTCGCTGTCGTTTACACACACGTTTTGTGTCTTGCTCCTGTCGACCTTTTTTCCTCTTTGCTCCAAAGCAAACCTCCCCAGGTTTTCTCCCACCTGCTCCCACCACTTTAATACGACGACATGTTCTGTTGATTTCGGTCAGACTGAAGTTCTGAGGCCAGTGTTTCAAACCTCAGATACAGAAACATTTATCATTGCTTTGTTATTCTGTTGATCAAATATTTGTTGATCCTTCTTTGAGCCAGATTGTTTGTTTTACATATGTTGAAATCACTGCAGCTTTGATACATAACCTGGCTTGTTTAAACACACACAGCAAACAAGATAAAAATCCCTGCTTTGTGTCTCAGATGTGAAGAAATCACTCAGTTTCATTAGCATTTTTTTTTACCCAAGGTTGTAATTTTGATGGGGAATTCTGGTTTTTAAATTGCACCAAAAAGTTGAAACAACAAAACAGCAGAAATGAAAAACCATAACGTTCTAACAATTTCATATAAATTATAGTTTCTGCTTCAAAAGAGTCACATACAACAGGGTAAATACACAGTTTTTATTTACACTGTGTTTTTAAGTAGCAAGAACCATGAAGGCCAGCAACAACCTACTCTACAATCCAACTGTTGCGGGAACGCCTTTTCCTGCCAACGTCTCTTTTGATTGGTGGGTTTTATGGTCATTCATGACGCTGTTTATACAGCTCTGACGCAATACGACCATGGATCCCCGGCAATGGAGCATTTTTACACGAACACAGCGAAGATTCAGCTTTTTAAACATGGCCGCTGATACGACTCCGTCCCTGTACTACAAATACCATGCCTGTACAGTATGTGGCGCTATGCCACCCACCCTCTAACTGGCGTATAAAGCTTGCGATATATATATACTAGAACTAAACTAAGAGAAGCACGAAAAGTCGGAGATAGCTAACTGTAGCACACCAAATAACCGAATTAGCTTCTCCCGCACGGCCGGAAGTAGCATGCTCTCCGCCATTGTTGTTATTGTGTCGCGTTAAACAGGGTTACAGAAAGGCGGGCCGACACACGTAGGCAAGAGTTTTCAAACTTCTTCACTCTGTGCGGCGTGTTCGGAGAGCACAGAATTCTCCGCCCGAAAAACACTAGGTGTCCTGCTCTTGTCTGTGAGTTTGTTGCTCTTGTCCCGCTCTGGTTAGATATGTTTATAAAAAAGTAAAAGCGCATGCTGTACTGTTGCCGTGTTGATATGAGAGGCAGCCGCATCCAGACGCACTGGCCGCCGCTGGTTAATGCACCCCACCTTCTCCCCTCGTCCACCTCCTCTCTTCTCTCCCACCCCTCCCTCACAATCTCTCACTCTACTCCACTCACTCACTCTCTCCCCTGCTCCTCCTCCTCTGCCTTCACCCGGTGTTGGTTGTGCGCAAAACCTCCAGCCCCGGACTCACAGATGCAGTTTGACGGCAACAAACGAGCGAGAGCGGCACTGCAGGAGGAGTAACATCCGTCCGTCCATCCATCTGAGAGAGGGGATTGAGGGAGAGCAAGGGGGGAGAGAGAGGAAGAGCATCCAGAAGACAGGCATGGATATTTGAGGGACAATTCCACACATGTTTTTTCTTTTTACCCCTTTGGTTTTTTGTTGTTTTATTGGAGAGCCCGTCATGTCGCGGTGTTATTGAAAGCTGCTCGATGTCTCTCATCAGTTTATAACCGAGACAAAATGAGGATTTCTGCAGTAGACTGGTTTCTGTTGATATTCTCCGGCTTTTGGGCACTGACGATGGGAGCTTTCCCGAGCAGCGTTCAGATCGGTGAGTACATTTAAACATTTAAACAACAAACAAACAAAAAAGAACTGAATGGATTCATGCATGGATGGATGTCGGGGTGAAGTGTGTGAGTGCGTGCACGTGCGTGTGCACGGACGGTCCTGTCTGTTGCTGCTTCCGCCTCTGTCCTGACACATTCACAAAGTGGGCACTGATTTTTTTTTCGTTTTTCTCCAGCAAAAAAAATTTTTTTTTCAAATTTATCCTCATGTTGTTTTTTCCCCTCACCCTTAACTCACCCAAACGTGCACCCGCACATGCACATTCTGACACAGACATACATGCACCTAATGCGCTCTATCTGCAGGCTATAGAGTGAATATCCCCGGTGCAATCCGCCACTGCAGCAGATCTGAGCAGCAACGTGTGTGTGTGTGTATGTGTGTGTGCGCAGGGGCGGGCGGAAACAATTTTCGGGGCAGGTGAAAAAAGGGCAACCCCTGTTTGAAATCAGATTCATGCTGAAAGAAAAAAAAAGAAAAGAAAAAAGTAATATTAATTAAAGAAAAATAAATAAAAGCAAATTAAAAGTATTCTCTTGGTAAAACTTTGCAACCTCCTGATTATTATTTGTTTGTACAAAATAATAATTCTGAAAACATTAATTTTTGAGGATTTCAATATTTGTTCAGTTTTCATTCTTTTCATCCAGATTTGTCCTTTTTTTAGTTGCAATCATTAACAAAAACTTTGTGTGGAAATCTAGGTTTGCACTACACAATGACTAAATTGTAAACATGAAATTGTTTAGGGGCAGAAGTGACATGGTCTCATATACTGACAGAACACAGATGTGGGCTGCAGACGCTTGTGTGTTTATTTTCATCACCTGTAGAAAATAGGATCAGATTTATAAAAAAAAGCCCCATCGGGAACCAACATCTCTAAAGCTAATGGCTGATGGAACACGTATAGATGAGCCCTGTTTACTGTGGCATCACTGGCATCTAAACATGGCGGCACTGAGCTGGACTGTGTGTACACATCAGACAGGTCAATAAAATGCAGCACTGGTAGAACAACTACAACTATTACTGTGCCCTCAGTCAAGACACATCTGTGTGTGTCTCTATAAGTACTATATCTAGTTCATATATATAGTGTATAGTTTATATATATATATATACACATATATATATATATTCAGCATTTTAAGTATTCTAGAGCTAAACTTGAAATAAAAGTCAAATTAACTTATATATATAAAGTTTCCCAGGGTTTTCAGATGATTGTGGCTAACTATGGCTATGGTTTAATTTTTCTTGGCCAAATTTGGCCTTTGTGCTGGAATCAGGAATTAGGGGAACTGTGTGTGTGTGTGTGTGTTGGCAGCATGCCTGCTTGCCTGCCTGTGTATTGACTGGCTGCTCCTGCAGACCTCTGGTCCTGGCCCGGTAATAAACCCAGTGTCACAGTCCCACAAGCCTCACAGCATCACTGCCTCCTCTAATAAAGGTGTTAGATTAATGGTTCATTTTACTGCTGTTAAAACAGGCAGATTTACTCGTATGATTTAAAAGGTCCAATGTGTTATACTTGGTGACATCTAATGGTTGGACTGCCGATTGCAACAAGTAGGGGGAGTATTTTGCTAGTTACAAGCGTGAGGTGAACTTTAGTTACTCTCCCATATCCAACAGGGAGTAAACATCTCATTACTTTCGACAATAATGCTTAATGTTTTTTGGCATAGGCTCTTTTGCTGTGACTTCAGTTAACCATATGTCCTTTGGCTTTCAGATATGGCTATCTTTTATTAATTTCTGATATTTCCTGTCTATCCCAGGTTAACATTAGTTAGTTAAGTTATGTCATTAGTTATGTCTTTACCAAATATTGCATTTCTTTTATTTTGGTTTCAAGTTATTCTATCGTTTGTTTTGATTAACTGTAAGTTACCACTATTTCATGTCTGATTTGTATCAACCCTTATTTTAGCCACATTATGTTGGTATTACACATGTACTGGAGCAGATTACCAAATTTTGTTGTTCTGCTGTGTTTTACTTGGACACTAAAAGGTATTCAATCCAATTAAAATCGATAATTGTATTTTATTAAAGTCTCTGGAACTCCAGTAAAAGCCAAAGCCCAAAATATTTTTTTCATGTTAATCCATAAATACCATAACATATTTGTGGGACTTTCCCCTGGCCTTTATCGTTTTTTGCAGCTCCTGCTGACACCCAAATCCTAGTTCAGACACATCACAGCCAGCAAGGCTGATGAGAAACGACAAGCTTTCCAAATGATTTTTCTTTATCCTTTTGTATTATTGTGGGACTCAAATCCTCCTGGAACCCTCCGGCAAGACACTCAGAGGTCACAGTCTCGGGTCAGTCAGGGACATGCTGAAAACACCAAGACACCAAGCTTGGTTAAAGGATTGGACTTCTTATCGAAACTTTGCTAGTTTGAATCCCAGCCTGACAAAGGTGTGTTGGCGAAGCAGTGAACCTCCCTCCTTGAGTGAAGCAGGTGTCTTCTGTCCACTGCTCCTGAAATTATAACCTCCACAGAACGCCCTTCAAGTCAGCGTTTCCTTGTTTCCTCCTTTTCCGCACTTTGTCAAACACTTTTGATAGTTTTGAGTTGCAGCCACTCTAGAGCTGCGTCAGCTCTTTGAGAAAGTACACCAACGACTCTCCAGTAAACACTCATTCGTCTCCTATAATTGTCTTCCTAAAATCAACACTGATTATCACCGGGAGGTTTGCTGAGCAGACGGGTACACAAACAGGGGAACTGTAAACACGCTCTCCTTTGGACGCCTATTCATTTAGTCGTAGAAGAAGAATAAACAGAAAGGAGAAACAAACAGAATAGTTTGTAATCTTACACATTATGACGGTGCGTGTCTGTCTTCAGGGCGACCAAGGACATGAGTAGCACTTCACTGATTTGTGTTCTTTAACTTTCTCTATTCCTTTAACAACTTACAAGTACTATTCTGGAAGATTATTTTAGTCAATGTCTAAACTTGGTCTAATGCCCAATCTGAGATGACTGTACTTGAATGTGTATACTTTGATTTATCTCAATTAATCATGATTAATTGCGTAATTAGAATCAAGATTGATCATGATTAATCTACAGCCCATTGTTTGAAAAATGTAGACATTGTTTGGAGAAGGTCATAATAGAGTTAAATGTTGTGAGGCTTCCATTTAAATGAGGTCAAGCTTAAAAAATACACTGACATTTTGCTTAAAATGACATTCACACATTCCCATCACAAAACTGTAGCCTTAAGTCAGATTGTAAAATGTGAAACTAACTGCTTCTAACTTCAAACCCGGACTGACATTTGCACAACGGAGAGCAGCTTTGAGGAGTTGTGTGCCGAGATGGCCAAAAGAAATAGGAAAAAAAAACAAGAGGTGAGAAGTCAAATGATCCAGAGGACAGTTGATAAAGGAGCTGCAGCTTGTGTTGATAACTGTTAAAAATACATCAGGATTTGGCCGCTTGCATTACCTTGTAAATGGTGATTTGTATGTTAAACAGGCTGTAGCTTCTGTCGCCATAAAACTCTGTTGAGCTTCAATGAGCCAGAGATCCTATACTGTGGCATTAACACTGTGTGGGAAGCAATACAACAGTGGTCCAACAGCCTGACATTTGTGTTTTAAGGTATTTTATATACACAAGCCAATTTATTTCCTCTTTTGTTTTTGCTCGAAAAATTAATATTTCAACATTTTTCCTGATGAGGTGCTTTGAGACTAATCATAACTGAACTAGGTTGTAAAAGAAAAAAAAAGAAAAAACAACTGATTGGCTAATTGAGCTTCCCATCATCTTTTCTGCTCTATTTTCCCTTTTCTTCTAGGTAGGAGGTTGTTTTCTTAAACTCATCGACCAAGACCACAATCTTATTGAAAGAGTTGAAAATGTAAAGAGTAAAGATGTAAAGTTAATGATTATGATGGGTAGAGCTAGCTCAACATGTTCTATAGTTGCAGTTTTCCCAGGGAGTCCTTTAAGGTGTTCACACAGTAAAGTATTTGATGCACATCAGCAAAAACTCTGTAATGTAGGACTTTTTTCCACAGATGCTGACAGAAAACTTATTTTCCTCTTTGATTCACTTTCACTTCTTTACTCCAACCCCTCAGGGGGTACTGCAGGAGGTCCTCAGCAGGGGATTCTCAGTTGGAATTTGGCTGGGATTCAGAGTTTGAAGTCCTCCTGGAGGATGATGTACTGTATTTCATTTCTCACTCTCAGTGCTGCCTCATTAAAATGTAAAAAGACAATTACTCACTCCAGAAAAATGTGGGCTATAACACTGGGTTTCAGTCGGCGCTTTTAATATCAATCAATGCAATCCTTACCTCTCATTTTGACTGAATGGGACATTTCCGCTTGTGATTTTTAAATATCTGTCGTAAATGTGAGGTTTGCTTTTGCCCTGGTTTTCGTCATGCTCATTTCCTGAGCTCTGTGTCTCTGCCTTGTTCTCCAGGTGGTCTGTTCATCAGGAACACTGATCAGGAGTACACAGCCTTTCGTTTGGCGATCTTCCTACACAACACAAGCCCGAACGCCTCTGAAGCCCCCTTCAACCTGGTCCCTCATGTGGACAACATTGAAACGGCCAACAGCTTTGCCGTCACCAACGCCTGTAAGTTATCTTTTCGGTTCCTTTTTGAAAAGAATGTTATTTTTGGTAACACATATAGGCTGTTTTTCAAAGTATAAAACATTGAGTAAATTTACATCTCATAATATCTACTTGGTTTGGTCATTTTAATTTTCAAATAGTTTTTCCACTGGTGGACGATTGTGTAAGTTTATGTTTCGGGTCTGTTATGAGCAAAAAAGTCTTTTGACTCTAACAGGAAATTGACTATTTTGGGTTTTACATTTTAACATCTTAACATCTTCTTCTAGAGAATTCACCAAGTTTTTAAATTGCGTACCAGTCTTCGGTAGCTTCCACTATGTCTGATAATTTAGCAGCTGCTCATCCTGTGAAATACTCGATTGGCTTCCAGAAATAAGGCAACACCAAAAGAAAGTTGCTGATGCTAAGTGCATCTCAATGACTTCAGCAAACAGTGAGTCTCCATTTTTCCTAGGACAGTTGTGGCACCACTGGCATCTCTCTGCCTCTCAGTTGTTTTTTATATTTTTACCCCATATAAAACTGACGTTAAACTGCCTCTCAGTTGTTTTTTATATTTTTTCCCCATATAAAACTAGCCACACAGACTGCCATTGAAAAAACAAAAACGGTTCATTTTTTTTTGGTCACTCATGGGTGAATCATGCTTAAATAATCTAAATTTTGCCCTTATTTTGGCGGATTCTTTTCTGCAGCACACAGCCGTCCTCTGTAATGAGAATTAATTCAACATTGTCTTTCTTTTCTTATCCGTAGCAAAGATAATTTGATTAAAACATTGTCTTGCTGCCATAGTTCACTGGTTGGGTTTGTTGTCTTCTGAGATTGTACTGTTTTGTTGCCTCCAGGTTGTAGCAATATGAAAACACAGCGGTTCACAAAGTGCCAGTAACAGGGTTTTCCCTTAAAGAGTGAACATTCGGCGACTGCTGTAGAGGCTTGAGAATTTGATTGCGTGATATAATGAGCATCGTCTGCAGTAACTGATATTGTGGGTTTGATTTGTGGCTTATGTTGTGTGTGTGTGTGTGTGTGTGTGTGTGCTTATGGCACCATTCAGTACAACAAAGTCTATGAGCGTCCACTGCTTCACATCTGATTGGGGCAAATTATACACACTGACAGTGTCAGGACTCCTAACAGAAGAGGACAGTGATTTCAGTTATCACCCTTGAGAAGTGTGTGTCCCTCATGTGCATTTGCACTTGAGTGTGAGTGTGTGTGTGAACAGTGAGGGGGCGGGTGAAGGTAAAGACCATAAAACCCTGCAGCCTGATGTCTTCTGCTATCTATAGTGTGATCTGGTGTTTGAAAAATCAATAGCTAAATTAAGCAGAGAATGAAGTGCTGTTGTGTTTGCTTAGTAATCATGTCTGTGTGTGTGCGTGTATGTGTGTGTTCACTAGTGAAGGATTGAGATTTTGTCTTTATTGCTTCAGATTAGGACACTTTACGTCTTGCGTCTAAATCTTGCTTTTACCCCTCCTCAAATCTAACCTTGACCTTTTAAATCCAACCGGATCTCGGGGCTGACATTCTCTGCAATCGATCAAAGCCATATCATTGTGCAGCGCACACCTGAATGCACACACAACCTAAAATGAAACTAAAGAACAAATATAAACACGGTGATTTTGAGTGGTAGAAATGACCTTTGATGTCATTTGATTTCACATGGTGTAAACCAGTCGTGTCCAAAGCCTAGAGCTCAGACCTGGGTTGCAAAATATAATTTTTACATTATTATTATTACTTCAGTCTTTCTCAGAATTATGTTTGGCCGGCTCGGGGCTTTACGACATGTTTTGTGGCTAGCTATGTTCGGATAACTCTTCATTTTGTTTTTGGTTAAAAAGCATCTTGATATTTAAATTCCACATTGTCACCGCTGGTTGTATTCCATATGGAGGAAAGAAAAACACATTTGTAGTTTATGGTTTAGTTTATGGTTTAGTGACTAGTGTTTGACTTCCTTGGTTTTGTTGCTACTGCTAACAATCCTCTGAATTATAATCCCAGCCCACACGTCCATCATTGTATTCCTATCCACTAAATCTGTCTTTGATGAATCACGTCTGGTGACATTCTTAGTGACTTCTTCATCACATTTTTTAAAAGGCAGATTTTTCTTTTCGTAGCTATAGTAGATGAAACCAGAAACGTGGAAATCCAACATTCTTCTCAAGTGCTTTAAAAACCAAAATGGCTGTGTCTGAGTTTGTTGACATTTTTCAGTTAAAATGACCCCCAAGATGAAGTTACAGTAGATGAAGCCATATTGATCCGTGCGGAGGGGAAATGAGTAGCGGCTGCAGCAGATAGAATAATGTAGGGGAAAGATGGAAAAGTAGGTTATGACCACAAAAATAGAACAAATGATTAGTTATCAAAACCAAGGTAGAGTAAATTATAGTGTTTCTATAGATTATCTTATAGCTGCTGTGCAAACAAAAGCATGAACATGAATTTAAAATGTTCTTATGATTTCAAGAATACGTTTTCTCAGATATGAGTTAATGCCTTTGTTGAGATACTAGTCGGTTTAAAAACTGCAAAAATCAGAAAAAAAAACACCAAACGATAGGATTTTCCCCCACTAGTCTAATGGCTGCAGAGTCACAGGAAGCGAGATTGCAGCCCATTGATTGGCTGAGCCAAATCAGAGCAGTATTACATGAGCCAATCAATGGCTCTGATAGCTCAGGGCCAGCGGGAAATCTAAGATCGAACTTCATCGCTCGTTCTCGCTCCAATCCTCCCCCCACTCTTCACCATTCCCTGTGTCTTTTGTCATTTTTCCTTCTCGGGGTGCCTGTGTCTGTACGTTATCAAAGGCCCAGGGATAATGGTTATGAATCAGCAGTGCTGCCGTGTGATGTTTAAAGTCATTGGTCTACATTTAGGCGGAGGACAGATGAGAGGAGAAAGTCATTTGTAAAAAACGATTAGACCATTCCCTGTCTGTCAAGATGGCTGATGGGAATACTAGATGTGTGTGAGGAAAATGTTTCTGTATGTTCCCAGTTTCGTTGACTATCGTTCTGTGGTCCTGCCTCTCTGATAAACCCTCCCTTTTAACAATATGGCTATTAATTAATCACAAGGGGGCGCTGCTGTAAAATGGCTGTAATTAAAAAGAATGGTCTTGTGGGTTATCTCATGACTTTCAAAGACCCCATTATTAGTTCACACAGTGGTCTCGTGTATCAGCATCAATTAGGTTATGAGAGAACAGTACTTGGTATTAATACCTCGGTATACAACCCACGTAAAAGCGTTAGTTTCCCGGCCAGGTTCTGTTTTCCTACATATGTTGTGATATGTAATATGTAATTGTATGTAAGCTCCAACTTTCGGTGAAAATCCGCCAAGAAAGTAACACTAACCTCCTACACTCCCTAACATCAGAGGATTTGCCTAAAAATCCGCCAAGAAAGTAACACTAACCTGCTACACTCCCTAAAAAACAAACTTACTTCTTAACATTTTTGTTAAATAGACTAACATCAGAGGATTTGCCTACATATTTTCCATATAATTATAATGGCCTGACATGTTTTGCTGCATTTGACCTCTGCAGTTTAAAAAAGGTCATTATGTTGACACAGTGGGGGGAACATCACATAGGTGTGTTTACCTGTTGGAGGGTGGAATGTACTCTGTATGCAGCAGATTGTTAACATGTCTCTTGATTCTTGGGCAGACCTTTCTCTAAATTAATTTAGTAAATTGAAAAGAAAGAGAATCCCTGTGTGTTGTATGTTGGGAAGAGCCAGGACAGTGAAATAGCCAGAGTGACAGACGGCCTTGTTTATTATGAAACACTGAGCCGGTGTGATGATGGTTCCATGAATCTCTGTCTTTGCTGTCAAGGTGCCATTGGTGGTGATGTGCACACACCCACTACAGTCAGAATCGGACTCTTTGGAGTGGGTGTGTGTTTGAACTTGAAGGGCTTCTCAAACATTTGTTCGGATGTGTCCTCTGGGAACGCAGACTGAAAGTCAATAAGTACGGTTCTGATGACAACTTGTGTACATGGGGAGAATCATCAAATGTGCTGGTGGAAATCCAAGGGATTGAGTGCAAAGCTGACGACAGTGTGATGTTTGGAATTTTTTTTTTTTTCACTACTAGATATGAAAAAAGGAAGAAAAAAACCTCAATCAAATCTGTGTTTTTTACAGACTCTATTAAAAAGCATTAGTTTCATCTAAGATTGAATCAAAAGTCTTAAGGTATAATGACTTTTACTTACCACTCTTTAACTGTCAACCCTTTCACAGCACATTTACCTGTCACAAAAGTCATTGAGTTGTTAGCAAGCAAGACGAACCAACACACTTTCAGATTTTTTAAAGACGAACCAACACACTTTCAGATTTTTTTTATTTTTTTTTTGCAAATATTATATTTCTTTCAAAGTCAGGAGTAAAAGTGATTTTTTTTTAAAATTAATTTTATCTACTGTATGTATCTGTTGGAGAAAGCTATTACCAACTAATTTACCCCAGTCAGCTATCTTTTTTTCAAAAATATTTAATGACAATAGGAGGACCAGCATTTAAACTACATACTATAAAGTAACATCTTTTCCTCGATGGAGGTTAAAAAAAACACTGACATTTATTTTGACAGGTGCACAGTTGTGACCCTGCTGCCTGTGACTGGAAGGGCACAGGACTCTGCAGCTGTCTTTTGTTGTTTGTCCTTGCGTTTTGTCTGCCACAGAAAATGTGGTCCACAAAGGTGGCTACAATGTCTTTTCAGGGCTGTGAATCACTGGGCATGTTTTTATAAGTGCAGATAAAGTGAAGGAAAGTCATTTTTCACCCCTGATGCAAAATTGAAAATATCTGGAAGTGAACTACAAGAGCAGGGTTAGCTACCTTCATGTTTACATTTTACTGCACAGATGAAACCCTTTGTGTGAGGGAAAAAAAGGAAATAATGAAATACCATTTCTCTACTTCATAGCCTCCTCTTTCTTTTACTTCTCCACATCTCCTCACCCCAACACCCTCCATCTTCCTCCCTGCTTCGCCACATTAATCTCTCATTAGCAGCTCCCTCCGCCTCTTTCTTTTTCCCCATCCTTTTTTCTCCCAACACCAGCCATTACACACATATTGAAGTATATGCATCGCCAAAAGGCCTGTAAATTTTCACTCAGGCTTGAGAAGAATCCTCAGACAAATGAGGGGCACGGGGCAGCCATTTAATGGGCAGCACTACAGAGCAAAGAGCCCCTTTGAATGGGGCCCGTAGAGGGAGAGATAATAGACTTAAATGGGGCTAACGTGCAGCCCAGCAAGATTATATGTGTGCACCCTCGGCCATGGACACACACACACACACACACACACACAGAAGCACTCGTAACACACAAATGGCAGAGCTTTTTCCTACTCAAGGACAGACAAGCAAGGCCTGTGTTTTTTTTTGTGTGAGCAGCAAAATGTTGAGCCTCCTATGCGGCAAGGGTGCATATAAGAGCACATGCTGCTCCTATCAGGATCTGGAGTGAGTCAGGGTGCCACCTTGAATATTAATGACTCCATGCAGATTAAGGTGTCACTGTTTCGACGAATGCAGAGGCAGGGGCGATGTGTACGAGGTCAAATTAACCCCTTGCAACCTCCCTACACCCCCACACGTCTTTTCAAACCATTGTCTGGTTACCATGAGACCGAAAATGGAGATCAGCTGGATGAATGGGACTGTAGATGAAGAAGGTTAACTCGTGCACAGAGGAACCGCCGCCGCTGAATGGCTGGGAGGCCATATTGATTAGTTTTTCAGTTTATTTCCGACGCGATAGTGGTAAGAGTCTGTCTAAATATCCATTTAATTTAGAGTTCATAATGAAGTGAGTACGAGTCTTCGTACCACAACGTTCCCTCACACTCCGTCGCCTGCTCCCCCTTTGTCGCCCACAGGTAAATTTATTCAATATCCTATTTCGAACTTTGTCGTCATTATGTTGTTCACTGCATCAAAAACCTTCGCCTTTCCCACTCAGTTTAATTTACTCTTATCCAGCCATCTTAATGACTTTTTTTTCTAAAAGTAAAAATTAAACACACAGGGTTTTGGTCTCATGATGTCACTTTAATCCCTGAAAAACTGTTTGCATCTGTTTACAGTACAGTGTTGTATTCTTATTTACAGTGAAACATCTGTTATACTTGTACTAGTACTTGGCTTGGTTGGTCTACTGGTTGTTTCCCAGTACACTGGGATGTTCATCACTTTATGTAAATTAGTAAAAGTACTGTGAAATACACAGAGACACAGAGAAGTGACTTAGCTGTTAGCTTAGCAGTGACAGCATCTAGCCAGCTCTGAAACCACAGTGTAATTAATTGTGAAATAAGTTTGTTCACTACTGTAGTGTAGACAAGGCTTGGCTACTTTGGTAAATTTGACGCCGTACCATGAAATCTGTATCGTTAGCTTTAACCAACTGAACAGCCACAGCCTCCCCTCGCCCAGTTTTATTTTAACACAATAATTCATTTTTCTCCAGTGTCACGTCAACACACTGAACACGGTCAGCTCACTCGGTTTCTGTCATTGAAAGCACAAGTAAGAATTTCAGGTACTTATATACTGTATAAATACTTCATGTATTCCGGCCAGTTGAGTACTCCTCATTTACTACTCGTTCAACCTCTGTTTGTCTCCTTTTTCCTGGACCTAAGGTTAGTATTTATGAGTTTTGCAGTGTTAGCTGAGGTCACACACGTCTGGTCAGAGCAGAGAAATACACAAGAAGAACTGAATTTTTATTTATTTATTTATTTTTTTCTGGATTGTGTCTGTGTCAAGAGGCCATTACGGTTAATTATTGTGAACACGCTCTAATGCACATACTAATATCCTGCTACAGACCGGTCTAGGAAACGTCTTCATGAAGAAAACACCAGCAGTATTTCATCGCAGTTAATCAAATCTGTTTGTTCAAAGATGTCATTTTAATGACATTGTAGACATTACAGTATTAGGATATAAATCTAAAAAAAAATGCTGATTTTTGTTTTTCATTGTTGTTGTTTTTGCCCTTTTATTGTAGAGTGTGTTTAAAATGTTTTTTAACAAACACAAAATATTTGGGTATGAAGAGCATCAATTGTCTTGTCAGATATACAGCTCCCAACACATTCTCTACAGAAACTTAACCAGAGGCTAAATATTGTCCCGGTGTAAACATTGAGATATCAAAATCTTTAACAAGACGCTTCGTGGACTGAGGAAAAAACACCACTCTGCTGTAGCACACAGAGCAAATGTTCAATCTTCCAAACCCTAAACAGAAATTAATCATAGTCAGCAAACAACACGCTGACGTCGTTTTTGTCAACGGCATGTCAAACATTTCTGTTGTTTCCAACAACGTGTGTGAATTGCTCTGCTGTTTGTTCACTGAAGTGTGTCACGAGGCCGTGGAGGCACGTCGTAGTCACTGCTGCGTCACTCTGCAGGCAGGGAGTGGGACATTTATAAGCCCTTGGCTCCGTTAGGCAGCATCACACCCCTCATCCCCCGCCCAACCCCCGCCTTCTCAATTAGAAAATCTATTTTAGGGTCTGAGGATGTTCTCATGGATTTTCTACAAATGAGAACTGGCAGTATCATTGGTTTAGCATCTTTGAGTGTCCATTTGGTTTTGGAGTTGAGAGTGAGAGAAAAACATCCTTTTTAACTAGTAGGTGAATATTGTATAAGATCTGTTGGTCATATGTAAGATGAGGCTGTAAATAAATAAAACCAGCTGAGAAATACTCTTCCAGAATCTCTTGAAAAGGTATATATAGAATATAAAAAAAAGTAAAATACACCTAACGGCACAAATACAGCACATATTAAAATAAATGAAAATAAGAAAATTAAATTCAAAGGCAACACTAAAGCAATGGGACCAAGTTTGGACCAAACTATATTTTCTCATGTTTTGATTTCACTGCCACATTATACTGAAGTATCAAACACAAAGTTGCAGGGATATCAAGAATATCTGAAGAAAGCTACAGTTACATTTAATTCATCTTCAAATGCCTCGACAGAGAAGCTTGGATCCAACCTGAACAAGAACACAACACACCATTTACACTTCTCATTGTTCTTCTAAATAAATTGGTAGAATTGACAGCAAATGAACAAAATGGCCCCATAAAAAGCCCACCGTGACCTTCAAACCACCGCATCAGTCACTGCCAAACACCAACATTGTTCACACAACATTAACACTGATGAAAAACCCACAGACTGAAGAGAATTGCTTTCTGCTGCTGCTGCGGCCATACTAGTGGTTCACACTTACTTTTGGTTTGTAGATGAAGTAAATGGCTTCAGTATGAAAATCACTTACAGTAGGATGAAAGACACAAAGGAGTTAGAGACAAAGGAGCAAACGCAAAGTCTTATAACTTTGTTATTAAAATGAACGTTTGACCCCCGACTCTCAGTTTCTGCCTCCGTCTCAGAAGAAGAGCTCTTTTAATATTCTTACAAAGGACAAAGTTACATTTACTGTGAATGAACATCTTTGGGGTCACGAGGCCTCAACAGCAAAGGAAGAAAGAGGCAGAAAGTGAATTGAACAGCTGCTGCAGAGTGTTTGTTGTCAGCTTCTAAAGAGAGGAGACGAAAGAGAGAACCGGAATTCATTTCTGTTTAGTTAAAATAAAAAAGGGAATTCATTTCTGTTTAGTTAAAATAACTAAAGAGTAATATTTTTAATATTAAGTAATATTTTTAATATAGTTCATAAAGCCTATTAAGGTTTGTTAAACACTCCATTCTTTATTTAATCTTGATCAGAAACATTTCTCAAGCTATAAATTAATTGACTTTACAGGAGAGTTTAGTTTAGTTTGATTTTTAGTTTAGTGTAGCTTAGTACAGTTACGATAATGCTATAAAGTTAAGTGTTGGGTAGCATTCTGTTGCTATTGTTGCCTCCTGTAGCATTACATTGTGTTTCAATGCATAGCATAGCGTAGCATAGTTTAATTTCTCTTTTTTCATCTGAGATTTATTTATTACAAATTTCATTCTTAATAATAAATGAACTGTTAATATTTAAACTACAAATAATCGTGCTAACAAGCTTTGTGTTGCTATCATTACCCAGTGTAGCATTGTGTTGGGTAGCATTTCATTGTATTTCACTACACAACATAGTGTAACAGAGTTAAATTTCTCTCTCTTTTTTCTCTTATTTTTTTGTTAAATGTTAAATTCAAAAAAGGATGAAAAACTGGTCATTGTTTTCCAAGCAGCTGAAGTTATTCTCACTTTATTTTCTTCAAAAAACAATTTCTGTAACATTAAACAGTTATGTAACAAAAGTGGTAAATTGGAAATGGTGTCCCTGCTGAGATATTGTTTTTTTTTTTTTACAACCATTTAAATTGTAGAATTTGTCTAGAAGGAAACAAAGTAAAACATTATCAACAATATTAAAGAAAAGAAAGAAAATTCTACTTAAGAAGTCTTTGTTGGGTTAGGTCACACTTGGATGGTTTTTGTTCAGTTCACGGCAGTACACTCTGGTTACTCGCTCTGATGAATCAGGTGTGAGACGTTACAGATGCTGAGAAACACAAAACAATGACTACTCAGCAGAGAATAATTGTCTCTTTCTACTCACTAAAAATAACTCTGCGTCACCAGTGTGATGTCAGCACTGTACACGCAGCTGTGAACGGTGAAGACAGATGAGTCGTAAAAACATACACTGTTTAACCAGTGGGCGTTTCCACACAATTAGCAGCTCTGCTTTACTGCTCATTATGTTTCCAGTGTGAGTTAGAGGTGATTTGATTGAGGGAGCCTTCACGGACTTCACTCATCACAGATACTGTGGTCATTAGTTGAAGGTCAAATGGTCTCAGTGAATGGCCCCAGGTGTAGGAAGATTCTGAATGGACGTCACACGGATGCCCAGCTGGGACCTCTTCACCTTTAACCCCTGCTGTTTCTAAAATATAGATGGAGGGAAGCCAGATGGTGTCTCTCAATTTGTACCTCTTTTTATTGCAGGTGCAGCTAAAATTAGACCTTACTGTTTCATAAAGTTAAATCATTAATCTACAATGATGACCCTTTAATATTTAAAACAAAAAGAATAAACAATTTCAAATTTTCTTGATTTCATGACTGGAAAATGGCAGTTTTGTTTGCAAACACAAGACAGATAGAGCCGTCTGCACATTTTGAGACTCGTTGTATTTTCCCTGCCAAAATATTCCCCAGATTTGTTTGCACATTCACAGTAAGATGTCACACACATTGTAGCCTGTAAGGCAGCTCTCACACCTTCACACCTCAGGTTGCCAAAATCTGTTAATGCTGTCAAGGCAGAAAATGACTCGTGACATAACAGTGGTCCCATTTGCACTGACAGGCACCTGCTATTAAACAGCATCAGATCATTTCTCTGCAGTGAGTTGTTTGTGGTTTTTTTTATCTGCTTGTGCAAGACATATTTATGGTGGTACTGTGTCGTTTTAAAACATACTCCATATTCAAAGTGTTCTCTCTGGGATGTTAAAGACCTCTGCTGGTCTGGTTGATCAGAACAAGCTGACGGACTCTGTTTGATTAGAATGACAGGACAGCATTAACATGGCAGTTTTAGTTTGTGTATTTTTTCATACACAGAGTAGTGAGGTGAGATTTCCTCATCAGACTGTGTCTTTTTTTCGTTTTTCCCTGCTGCATCCTGTACTAAATTACAGCCATCAAGCCTATCATTTGTGTGGAGTTTTTAAAGACACACACACACATCTCACATAACAGCAGTTGCACACCTCATGCGCCCCCCTCCCCCTCTGACCACTGAGTAGAAAGTCGCTGTATCTGGTGTGATAAAAGTGCAATAATTGGCCAATCATGCTGCAATCAGGGGCTCTTCTCTGTGAGCCTGCTGAAGAAGAGGGGGAGGGGTGGCGAGGCCATCCATTGGTAGCTTTGTCAAACACACACACACACATTGATGACAAGTGATGATTTGCTCTAATAACAGGTTCGTCATTAGACCAAGCAGTAGCCGAACATGTTGTAATATTACAGTGCAGGTGAATTAACATAATGGACATAACAATTTCTAGTACACGACCTGAGTTTGAAGGTCACACTCATTCAACAGCAGTTTCTGCTTCTCGTGACTCCTCGCACCAGCGTTTCGCAAATACAATTCAATGAGGTTGATTCCACATTGAATCAAAAGCAAATAGGGCGTTGTTGTTGATCTCTTTTCACCTGTTCAGCATGTTTTAAGCCACGTATTTGAGGGCCACCACCTTAGACATGTTGTTTCTGGTTAACAGACAATTCTGCCACAATGTTTATAATGAACGTGTGGATATTTGTGGTTTAGTGACACAGACTGAACCGTGCAGGCAGGTTACCGGTGGCACGAGCTTTGACTGTGTTTTACAGCAGTAGAAACCTGTGTCTCAGCTGCTACTGTTTCTCTGTCAGTGATATTACTCTGTGTTACCCAACACCACTGCTTCCTTCTTCCTCTGTTCGCACACATCCACATTAACACCGCTGACGTCACGGACTTTTTTTTTTTGACACAGCTTGCAGGGAATTTTGCAGAGTGAGCAGGGTTTGTTTATGCAACACCCTTGACATTTCCCCAGCTCCCCACTCACTTCCTCTCAGCTGAATCAAAACTGGTCATCATTGAACTGAGTGAGGTCCTGGAGCCCACCACCACGTCCAGTCTCTCTCTTTCTCAACCACCCACCGCCCTCTTATGCCCTGCCACACTCTGGTATAGTGGTAATGAGTTGCCCTTGAATTTGAAGCCCACTCATCCCCCCTCTTCTTTAGACATTTCCATAAAGCGCTGATGACTGGGATGAGGTGAGATCAATGAGATGTTTGATTGTATAAGAGGAACAAAAGGAAAAGGGAGATGGAGGTGAACAGAGGGGATGAAGTGAGTCAGAGAGGAGAAGGAGAATAGGCGTCTGGAAATGCAAATGACTGCAGACAAAAGGGGGAAAAAATAGGAGCGAAAGCACACGCTCCCGGGGTTTTACATGACGCAGTAAAATAACAACAACCACCAACATTTACAAAGTCACGGTCCCTCTGCTCCAACACTCCTGTGTAACTCAGACTCACAGATGTGTTGATGGTTTTTGTGTCAAATTTGCAGCTGTGTCGTAGACAGCTGGATTTTATTTTTATGAGGGCATTAATAGTGAATCAGCTCTTTCGGCCGGGACTTTAACTTTCAGACGTTGGTGCGGACAGTAAATATGACAAAACCCCACAATTCTTTTCTAGCCCCGACGTGTTTACAGCTATAACAAGAAGATAAAATCAGAAAGCATTTGTCATTGACAATATATTTGTTTACAAGCCAGACGGGCTTGAAATTCACCCCACGTAAATTTTCACAACACCAGATTATTATGGAAGGTGCTGAGACTGCAGAAAAAACTGTTTTCATAAAAACTGATCAGTGTGTAGTGATGCACAGCAGGCGACAGTTTTATGCAAATTTGATGTAAGTTTTATAGGAAGAGACTTGATGGGGATGTTCAAAGTCATTATCCTGGTTGATTTTAAAGGACATGTTTACAGGTTTAAAAAAATCTATATAATAAAAATCAATACTGGAGAAGAGCTGGCCCTGGAACCATTCTTGTGCACTAAAACGATAAAGAACATTATTGTGTTGACAGCATGGGTGGTGTTTTTCACTGCAGGATGTGCAGAAATACAGCCCCAAAGCATTACAGAGCCTCCTCCATGTTGACAACTAGGGTTGTCTTGATGTTATTATTACAAACCAATCGGAAGAATAGCTTTTTAATTTGTGAGCTTGCAGTACTGACTCATCAACAAAAATAAAATATAAAAATAACACTTTAGTTTGTTCTAGTAAAAAGCCGTTGCAGATTATTGCCTCACTGGCTCGGCACATTTTTGTGTGTTAGTATGAGTGTTTGAATTTGTCCAACACAAAACCTGCCTGATACCAGTCTTTATTCCATAAAGTTGTAATTCAAACTTTGAGAACACATTGTCAAGTGTACCTTGAATTCTGATTGGCAGACAACCATGGGGATTCAAAACTTCCTGTGAATTCAAACTTGAAGACTTGTTGTGTAGCAGAGGTAGTATCATAAGTTACAGTACTGTGTTTCTGTCCTCCCAGAGGTCAATTTTCTTCACTTATATCCTCAACTTCTTCTTCCCCAATGTTTTCCCCGTCCTATACTGACACCCCCACATGAACTTACCCGTCATTGACAACACTCTGTGCATCCAGCCCTCCTCCTTGTGTTATTTCCTGTCTCCGTGGGGAGCAGAGGGAGGGTTAATGAGGCAGATAGGCCAGATGATGCTCCTCCTGGTGGAGAACATCTAAAGTTCTATAAACCTGTGTTATATAAGAGCCTTCTCTGACTTGAGAATAAAAGTCTGTGTAGCCATCTGTCAGTTTACAAACTTTGATCATATGTTTGTCCGTTTGCAGCCATTACACAGGCATAATTATGGCTTTGGGTATTCTTTTCGGTGATTGAATCTGTTCCAGTCTCCGGGACGACACTGTAGAGGCCTTTTCTGGAGACAAAAATAAACTCAGAGTGAAAAAGTTTAACACCTCTGTGTTTAGTTGTCGTAATGTTTGCTGTGCTTCATCGTGTCAGCGCCGAGCCAATACTACTAATGTGGCTACAAAGAAGAATTGGTCTTAAGCACCTCCTGGAAAACTGCCCTGTTCTGTTCTTTCACTGTAAAATTGCTCATCTCTGATGGTGCCGATGTTTAAACCAGTTTTGGGGAAAAGAATGTTCGGTAACCCATGGTGCCGATGTTTAAACCAGTTTTGGCGAAAAGAATGTTCGGTAACCCTCAGTGATGTGTTTTTTAGATGTTGAAGATAGATGTTAATGTCCTACCTGAGAAACTAATGGCTTTAAAAGATGGAAGAAAGTGCAGAGAAAGTTTCCTATAAGGTCAAGAAATACTTCAGAGCTGATTCAAAATGTAAACACATGCAGAGCTTTTATTGACATCGATGGGGAGCACAAAGGAGGAAGGAACCCAGTTGTTTCTGAACTAAACTAAACAGTTAGATATTAGTGAGACTCCAGGCAGGTGTCGGACTCTCTCACAGTTTCTGTTTATTCTACGACCAGTGGAAACATAGAGAAAAGTTTAATGATCTCCGCAGGGAAATTGGTTCCTACGGCAGTAGCAGCAACCAAGTAAAAGAAATTCATAGTTGGAGAGTTGGAGATCAATTTGAAGAAGTTTTACAACATGCTTTGAATTTTACATTCAATTTTACACAGGGCTTTTTTTTAAATGTAAAACTTGCCTCCTCTGGGTGGTGCCAGAAACAGGGAAAATGCAGGTGCGGACAACATGTAAACTAGCTGACTAACACAAGAAGTACTTTGCCCTACAAACAGTGGTAAAGGAGTACAAATCCACTAGTGCAAGAAAACAGAGGTATTTGCAAGGTATAACAGAGGCGATTGTTGGACTTTTTATTCACTGGAGTTGAACAAAATCCTTTGAACAAACACACCATTCTTTATCAACTAGGGCCCATTTTTATGTATTATCTAAAATGAAAATAACAGTGGTTGGTCTATACTTAAGCAGCAATTGTCTTGTTTTGAATGACAACACAGCAATTTCCAATACTTTCTGACCATTTTACCCTCCCACTCATATATCGTATAATGTAGGAGCTCTGCATCTCTTTCACAACATGAATTCACAGATTATGTGTTTGCTGATGCTGAAAACTGTGGTGAAAATACACATACATACAATTAGGTTTGAAATGTTTTCAGTTGCCCCTCATATTGATTTGAATTAGTCAAATCCATTCTTCTTTTCTGGCGTTCTTGCTCCTAGAAATGTTGTCAGTCAAAAGTGTTACTACAGTGTTGAACCACAGTTAAATATACAGTAATTGACATTAACAACACCCATCGATAATTACAAAGTCACACTGTAACACCTGCATTTCACACCTGGTCTGCATGTCAGCTGTTGGCATGTGCATCATACATTTAATTGGTGCTTGTTAGCTGAAGAGAAAAGCTACAAGAACACAGAGAAAGGAAACATTCTCTGTAATGTTTAGCATAGAAAATATTTAGAGAATCATGCTGTGTATTGTTTTTAGTCAGTAATAGTAACATGCTTAGTCAGAGACAAGACTCCAAAATGTTTTTTTTATATAGTCTTTCTGTTCTCTGAAAGAATCAAATTCATCATGAAACATTTCTTCAGACACTGTTAAACAAAAACAGGGCATTAAAAAAAAGGAAATCTGTTTAGAGAAATCTTCAGTGTTTGTTTTTTCATCTGCGCTTGTTGATAAAAGGAAGCTAGGCATTTTGTACAAACATAAAACTGTTATTGTTTTTTTCTGAAGAACTTAGTTTAGAGTCCAAATAAACACCTGTTGAGAACTGCTAGTGTTTTTGTTTTTTTAAATACTAATGTAAGCAATTTAGTCAGACAACAGGACCTTTGTAAAACTGTCTAAGTAGTTTAAAAAAGAATAATTATATATTTCTATATTTTTGTATTTGATTGGAATTTTTCTTAAACGATCACATATTTGCTAATTTGCTTATTATCCAGAATTTTGGGTGAGTGACGGTAGCTTAAGCATTGTTTTTTTCTGAAGAACTTAGTTTAACGTCCAAATAAACACCTGTTGAGAACCGCTAGTGTTTTTTTTCAGTTACATTCAGTTAAATTTCAGTTACATCCCAGGTTAATAACTCAGTAAAAACATGAGAAGTTGACCATCATGTCCAAGTTGACCTCTCCTCTGTCAGTCTTCAGTCCATGGTCTTCCTAATATGTGTTCTTTTTGTTGCCCCGCCTCACTGCCTGAACGCAGACATATTTCTATCTTGAATTTACACCATTTTGGCTGTGATAGAAACCTTAACTTTTCAATACAGGCAATAACATCGTCACATTGAGGAAATAATAGCTGCCCCGGGGTTAATACATCAATTTTAACGACAACAAATATTATTGTATCATTCTGTCCCTGCAACAGTCTCTTACTCGTACTCTTGATCTTTTATCATTGTTACAATGCAACACCCTGAATGGTACATATATATTTTATAATTTGTTGTTTGTTTGTATACTATTAAATATAATTCCAAATCCTGAGAAATTGGCCAATTTTAACTGGAAGTCGCTCAGTAGTCCAAGAATTAATAGTTTCTCCGGCAGCTTTATGACAGTGTATTTAAGCCAAATAGTTTTTTGAGATTAATGCTAATCAGTACCAAGTAGTGAAGCTGCCGTTAATGGAAAAGTAATTAGTTTTGCGAATATATAACACCATCACAATGTGAATTTAGAACGACACAGTAGAGAACGAGGCATTTTGAACGCAGTGACAGAGCAGTGGATTTCAAGATGTCATTTTGGTTGTAGGGTATCAGTGTAAAGTATACAGTATATGGACCACACAATGCAGCCCAGTTAAACACATGTCCACTACCAATTATACCACATCTTCATCTGTTTGGGCCTGACAGTTTAAACAACAGGTTCTGAAGTGAATAGTTGTGGGTTTGAGTCCTGGCAGGGCTGTTGTTGTTGAGCAAGCCCCAAAAACTCCCCCACTTCCATCAAGCTGCTCGAAGTGTTTGTGAGGCATAATGAATGGGTGAATAGAGGGGACAATTGTTTGTATATCTGCAATAACAAATGACACTGCTGCTTCTTTTTTAGCTTTTTTATTTAGGCCGAGTCGGCACATTTTTAATTTGTAGTTTCTCAGTGTTCACAAATGCATGTCTCTATATTAAATTACAAAAGACAAATCGTCCACATAATCCAAAGCCAGCCCGGAGACCATTTAACTGCTTTGTACACTTTGTACTGATAGCTAGCAAAGGAAGAAAATCCCACTTCTGTCAATATTTGAACAATAAAAGTATTAACAAGAGCTACCAAAGGTTTTGTTTCCGTAAAAAACCTCAATTCTCTCCATTTGATATGGATTGAAGTCTGCCGTCAGGACATAAAAACACTGCAGAACATCAATTTCAGTGCCGTGTGTTTCTCCCTGTGTTCAGCTGTGTGCAGAAAACAAAGGAAGGTTGGGAATGAGAAGATAAATCCTGAGTCCAAACGGTGTTGATAAGGCTTGTTACTGGCTGTAATGAGGTCAGAGTCGCTGCTGTCACACTCAGATGGAGATTTACAGAGAAATGACGAGGTCCAGTTGTCTTCCCCGGTGGACGACAATGAAGATGGATCTACTGGGTGATATTGGAACGTAACGGGTGACGGGAGTGATGGGGAATGCTAAGGGTCTGATGTTGAGTTGGGGTAAATAAGCAGGGGTGTCTGAGGAGGAAAGTGACATTTTCTATCAAAAGAAAAACCTCTAAAATGAACAGTACTTTGACTGAGCACCTGTTGTTTTTGATAACTGCCCACAAAGCTGTTAGCAAGAACTGTTGGAAACAATTGTGATGTCCAGCACTCCCCAGCCAATACCAGGTTGGTAGAGTTTCTTGATTGAAGCTGGTAAATCACTCACTCTTGGCTGTTGGCCTCGACCATTATCTTTTTAGTTGAAGTGTTTTTTAGATGAGTTGAGAGGAGGGTTGAGGACGATAAAATGTCCAAACATCACTTTGGGCTCCAAAAGACTTTTTACTATGTCCAAGCCTGAGGTTGAGGACAGTATGAAAGTACACTGGATAAGTGCCACGTGATACCTGAGGTTGAGGACAGTATGAAAGTACTGAAGTAAACTGGATAAGTGCCACGTGATGGACAGAAAACTTTAAACCTAAAAGAAACAAAATGTTTTGCCTTCCTCAGATTGATGGTTCTTGAAAGTGGGTAAGTGGGTTAAATGAAAATACTCTGTGAACCATATGTCAATATTTAACATATATCCAGATCGGTCACATTCCTCCTACAGTTTGGTTTTAACATTTTTGTTATTGAAGATGAACAACTTCTTCATCAAACAGCAGCAGGATGTGGGGCATTTTTTGTGAACTTGGGCTTTTCTTTTTTGAAAATTATGTTGAGATTTTTCCCCCTCCTCAAATTGATATGAAATACCACAGCAGCAGTTTATGAGCCTCACCCTCATCTTCTGATGTATGAGTCTCTTCGTCTGGGGGCCAGCAGGGAAGCTTCTTGAAAGTGCAAAGCAATTAAACGCACAAGCTGAACCAATTCACCGCACTGAGCTTTACTGAAGTGTAACCGCAGCAGAAGGAGGAGAGAGAGGGACCAAAGGAGCGTCGTTACCCACCACCATATCATCGCTTCTCTACACTGAGATGGAGAGACTACATTTAGCAGCAGAACAAATGCAGAGTGAGGAAAAAGAGTCGCTCTGCTGGGAGGAGATGCGTTCAAAGTAGCTTGGGTGTAAAGAAGAGCACAGAAACTGATAGATTAGGAAACAGAAACACTGTGGAAAACAGATGGTGTGTAGATGGAGAGACTACATTTAGCAGCAGATCAAATGCAGAGTGAGGAAAATATACAGTATATATATTCACTGCAGTAGGTGGCTGGGATTTCAGTCTCCCTGCTGAAGCTACAAAGTGTTTCCTATACACAAAATCAACTTTCATATAACTGATAGCAAAATTGAAAAATGCGAGTCAGATGTAGCTAAAGAAAATGTAGCAAAACAGATTTTTAAAATTCCAGATAAAAATGCTAAAAGATAAAATAAAGGATATGATTTGTCAAAGGTTAAAGCAAAAAAACATATTTTAAAATATCCAAAAGGCGGCCAGAAAAATAAATGGTCTCAGTTGCCAGTTGTCTTGAAGTAATTAATCTATTTACATGCTGCTCATTTCACACCTGGTGTATGTTGTTTAAAACAAACATCCATTGTTCCAAATGTTTTTATACGTCACAGTATTTTCTGATTTTATTATTATAAATAATGTTACACCAACTCCAGCTGCTGGTCTGTCTTAATTCTGACATTTCATGTGAATTCACACAAACCTCATGGTTATAATGATCTGTAGGTCGGATCGAGAGCCTCATAACAAACGCAAAACTATTTCCCCTTGAGCAAAACAGAACAAAATCTGGGTGTTTGTAATATTTAATGTATTCATGTGTCAACAACAGTTCTCTTCAAAAGGGCAAAGCAAAACTTTGTTTTTTTTTATGTACTTTTCTTGAGAACAAGCAGCGTATTAAATAACATAAGTGAGATACATAGTCCCCTCTCCCACCCAGCAGTGAGTAGAAATATGAATACAAATATCGATAGTGTCTGATTTAAGGCTTACATTGTCTGTAAAGAGTGTTTCTGTCAAGAGAAAGTGTACACACCGCACTTATCTGTCTTTAACACTGACCACGGTGTTATTTTCAAGGTGAGCGCAGCGATTCAGACCAAGGAGGCAATTTCTCTTGTCTGCTGAGGCGTGTAAATGAGACATGGGCTCTGAGTTATTCATGGTCGGACTTTTAATAATGTATAGTGTGTAAAGCTTTACATTCACGACATGGCTCACAAAGATAACACTGAAAGTGAGATGGAGCGCAGGTGTGTTAGGGCACCTACAGTTGGACAGTTGTCGGTTAGAGCGCCAGGAAGAAGGAGGAGGAAATGAAAAAGTCTGTTTTTCCCAGACAATAAAAAGCACACGAGTTGTTGTGGATTTTCTCTAAACATCCATGATTTTTTTTTTTGTGATGAAAATTTTCTCTAAACATCCATGATTTTTTTTTGTGTGTGTTGAAGATTTGTTATGTAGAATATTTAGAAGGATTATTACATGGCTATTTTATATTATATTTGTATTAATTAGTCATGACACACAACATTTCTGAACCTCGTTATAAAAATGCATCATGCAATTTTTATTTTCAGATTTCCAGACCACTGTAAATTTTTTGTTTTTTTGTCATTTTAAGCCTGATATGCTGTAACCTTGTTAGCTTGTTCTTGTTCTCGTTCACAAAGGTGTTGTGTTTTGGTGAGCCCGTCCAGCTGGCTGTGAACTGTGTTGGTGTTTGTAGCTCTTGCGGAAACATGATTCACACACAAACACACACACATTCTCACACACTATCCTGGTCCTATGTGGGTTGTAGTCTCAGGTTCTTCTGACCTCTCAGGTTTACTCATCTCACAGGGTCAAACTGAAAATTAAAGCTGATTCTTGTCATCCGTGACACAGGAGCTGGGCTCTTGTTGATCTGTATTTGTGTGTTCTTCTGTTCAGTTCACAACCGGTTTCACTGAAGCTTTGTTGTTGTTGTTGTTGCAGTCGCAAGTTCTTTTTCTTAATTGCCTATTTTCAACAGATTTGGAAAACACTGAATATATTTGTGTTTTGTTCTGGTTCCAAGCTGCTGTTTCTTTTGAAATGCACATTCAGAAATCCAGTAATGTGAATGTGGGTGTGTGTTGTGAGCCCCGAAGGTCGCTGTTGGTTTTTGTTGTCCTTTTCATTAACTCACTGACCTTCTACATTAACTCCTCCAGGGATAAAAGCATTTCGCTTCTAAATTAATCACATTCAACGCAAATCTACTCTTTGAAAGTGAGTTATTTTGGTGTTCGTGAGCTGGTAGCTTACACAGAAGCATTCATCCCTTGTGGTCATGTTTTCTTTTTATATGATTGGTCCAAGAATAGCAGAGTATCAAGTGAGAATGACGGAAGACGACACCTGGTCGATATGTAAATGACAGACTTAATGAGCTCTTTATTTTAGTGTTTTTAAAAAGGTTTTAGATTTATTATGTGTTTTTAAATAAAGGTAAACCTCCCAACCTGTAGGTGGTGCTAAAAACACCACTTCATGAGTGGATGGTACAAATATAACATTTTTGTTATCAATCATTTATCTAATTTTCCAACCTGTGTAAAACTTAAAATAAAAGTAAACAGTATTTCCTGATACAAAAATGAATTGTTTACAATAGTCAAACTAAGGCTAAGCTAAGGGAAGCAAAGCTATGGAAAGCTAAGCTAAGCTAAAGCTACAGTATATGAATTAGGTACAAGGACAAACATCACAAACTCTGCTGCACCAAAGACCAAAAGGGAGAAAATGCTGTTCGAGCTTAATGTAAATGTGTGACTGAAGTAACTGCTCCACAGATCTTTGAAGTCAAAGTCGAGATTTACATAACAAACTACGCAGTAAGATGAGAAACAAGGTCAGCATTGAGGTCATAAAGCTGGCAGATCTGGCTGCTGATGGCTGATGGTGTATGTTGGTCTTGCATGATGCAACTGTGCTGCTTGTTGCATTTGTGTGAGTCAAATGTCAAACTGTGGACTGTAAGCACTGGCTGTGCTGTGCTGTGCTGGTGAGTCAAATGTCAAACTGTGGACTGTGAGCACTGGCTGTGCTGTGCTGAAAAAAAAAGTAAAGCCAAACAAAAAGCTGTCTGGACTGAATTTTATCACCACAACTGCCAGCACTGTTTTATTATTATTATTTATTACTGTGTTGTTTTTGAAACACTGCCTTATTCATATGTAGTTCTGAGGTTGACTGTTTGTGACAGTATCAGCTGAAAACGTGGTTGTCCTCAGACCTAAGGCCCAACTGAAGAAGCTGTGTGCCTGGCTCTGTTGGCCCCTGTGTCTTAAAGGAATGGTCGAAACGGACGTTTTCTTACGATGTCTGATTGCCCCTAACTCTGATGATGTCTCAGTATGTGTGTTCACTCTTCAGAGATCCTACTAATGATAATATTCTCCTGTGGCTTGTCGACCAGGGGCGCCACAGTGCTGAGCCCCATGGCTGACAGCAGACCAGCAGCCACCTGACCTGAGTGACTGGGGCAGGAGGGAAGGGTGGGAGAGCGGCCTCGAGAGGAGGAGGCCTCGTGGTGCAGCTCTTCCCCCAGGCTCAGGCTGTGGTTTTCTGACCATGTAGTGAATCATAAACTGTTTCACAGTAACAGAGGCTCGAGCTTCAATGATGGATGGTGGTGAACAAACAGTATAATATAAGAACCATTGAACTGAACCCCATGGTGAGTTTGTAGCGAATCAAACCTGGAGAAACCTCAAAACATATCTTTATATGTTTTAGTAATTCAAATCTAAATACATTTTTTGACTTATATTTTTTGACAGCAATTGACTTATAAGGAGCAAACTTTGGACAAACATTATAAACTCCCAAAATGTTAGTATTCCACATTTTATATCCTAGGAAATCTTAATCTAAGTCACGTTAAATTTGAATGACCTGTATCAGCCGAGAGCTGTCTTTGTTGGTTTATGCTGTTTAATATACGGTAGCCTGTGTAAGTATATTTATGTTCTATAAGGATTAATTTCCACCTCTATTTGTGATTCCACAAATCATGCAGTGACTCGCCTTTTGTGTGTGTGTGTGTGTGTGAGAGAGAGAGAGAGAGAGAGAGAGAGAAAGAAAGACATGTGACAGCAGCTGCTGGGTGACACCAGTGATGTCTGTATTGGACTGTATTGGCCAAATCACCTGCGGAGCACAGAAACGTCTGGCAGCTGCAGTAAATCAGGCTGCACACAGATGTATGAGGCAGCACTAGAAGCAGCAGCAGTGGTGGCGGTGGTGATGGTGGCAGCCATCATCAGGGGAGCGATACTGCAGCTTATTGGGTTTTCTAGCTGAAATGCTCACACACGTGTGGTGTGGAGAGTGTGTGGCCTCCGGCTACATGTGAGGTTCAGGCCCTGCGCGTCTGCAAAGGAGTGAAATCATGGGAACGCCAGGCTGTGCGTTCGCAGAGTCATAGGAGGAAGTTGTTTGGCTGAGGAATTAGGTCGTAAATAAGCTTCATACTCAACCAGGGGCCCAATGCTGCTGGAGGTTATGAGACAAGCAATGACAAAGTAATAAAATGTATAAATCAGGACTAAGCAGTTGGTCCAGTAAAAGGTGGAGAAGTCGGTTCACGCTACAGTCACAGTCGGTGGACGAACACAGCTGCAGCCATCAGGGCCAGAAGTGATTGATCTTTTTAAATCGACAAAACCCCAAATCTAAATGACATTTTCACCCTGAACTCTACTCAACCCCTTCATCAAGTAAAGGTACAGTGTGTGTATTTTTAAAGCAACATTCCTGAATTTTTTGTGGATCCTCTTTTTTCTTTTTTTGTTAAATATCCATCTGTGATTATTGCTATCGTCCAGCAATGAGTGTCTAAGAGCCAATAAATCCTAATTAATATTACTATACAAATCATGTTTTAAATCTCCTACGTATACCTTTCCCAGTACAAATACCCAGCTCATTTTCCTGAGCTCTCCATAAATTTCCAAATTATTTTTATAGACGCAGAATAAACACGCTTTAATTCTTCATTTCATATACTGTTCATCGATTGACTACAGCATGCCAGAACTGGATCCAAATTGCCTGTTGCAGGGCGAGATTCTCTGGGGGTGATTAATTCATGAATTCCAGCAGCTCTAATCTGCCAGGTGACATTGAAAACATTAAACACACAACAGGCCTGTGATGAACTGGACCTGACAACTACGTGCTGTAGTTCTCATTCAATGACAGTCACGATTGGCTGCAGGCCCAGCAGCAAATCTGAGGCGAAGTGAAGAGGAAGGTTGGACTCCCACTCCTCTCCTCACCCCTCACAGGAAACGCCGTCAAAAGAATGAAAAGAATGAATGGTCCAACTTTGTCTCTGCCTGCTATGATTTTAATCAGTAATTTAAAGTGGTTTTGGAAGATTAGCCTTTATCACGCTAAATAAGCTAACGGCTGCACAGTGTGTCATGGAGTGTGATTTTGTAAGTGTTCTCACATCCTCTGGTTCCCCTGGTTCCTCTGGTTCCTCTGGTTCTCTGTGAATGGGTTGTGGCTGCTCCTGTTTAATGGACCGGTTCAATGCAGGGAACACATTTCCATCCTATGTATATGTGCATTTAAATGTACAATGACAAATAAGGCTGCTGCTTTTTCGGGATTTCGGCAGGAAGCAGGAGCTTGTTTGATTGGCTGTTAGCTGCTGATAAATATCCTCCTCCTCCTCCTCCCTCTCATACTCCTCCCCCTTTTCCTCTGGTTTAACTCATGTTTTATGGATGCTCTGTGGTGGAGGATTTACCAGGAGTTTAGTTTAATCATCCCTTGGTGCTTGCACTTTAAATATTCACAGTTAGAAGCGTTTTGTGCCTCTTGGAACGAACCCTCTGAGGGTCTGTGCGGCTGCTGTGGAGGCTGCCATATTTCTGGCCTTTTGATTAGTCTCGGTTCAGAAGAGTAATGTATACTTTGTGGCTGATGTACAGAGGGCAGCAGTATTCATGACTTAAAGTCACAGTGAAGCCTTCTGTTTTTACAGGTTTATGGTCCAAAGAGCCAGACTTCACTGCATAAAATGAATGTAATCGTTAAGCTCTAATTTAGGTCCTGATTGGTTGATTTTTATGTATGTACTCTTTAATGATATTCCTATAGTACTGTAATCTGTTTCAGTATGTACTGCAAGGACATATTTGGTAATACTTAATAGGTTTCACACATGATTTCTTTCAGTTTTATAAAATAATCTGAAGCCGTTGTCTTAAAAATGCTACTGTGATTAGCTCTGAACATTAAAACCCTTTTGTAACTAGATTACATTCCCAAACTTACCAACTTTGCGCGCATATAATTTAAAACAGTTTACCAACAGCTATATGCCAAGAGGTGTTTTAGTTAGCTAGTAGCGGAAAGCTATGCCCAAGTTAATCAAATATTCTGGATTTACGGGTAACTTAATTTAGCATAAATGGCACAAATGTTTTTAGTACACAAAAGGCTAAAAACATTTGCAAATTATCACAAATTAGCCAAACCCTTGCTGATCGTTAGGCTAAAGGTTATTTTTGTATATATGTATATGTGTGTGTGTGTGTATGTTTGAGTGTGGGCTAATGATGTGCAGAGTTGAGCTTTGTATGACTCCCCTAACCCCCTCCCCACTCTACACTGCTGCCCTTTTACCCAGGGCAGGGTAGGAGACAAAGTCAACCAGACAGAATACAGCGACCACTGTGCGTGTGCGTGTGCGTATGTGTGTGTGTGTGGACACAGACTTGCTCTGCTGGTGACATTTACGCATTATGTTGGAATGTGCAGCAATGACGTCCAGTGGGACTCTCTGACCACCGCCCTTTCTTCCTCTGTGTGTGTGTGTTAAGACGAGATATGTGGTGTGCACAAACACATACATGGATGAAACGTTCACCTAGACACACACACACACACACACACACAAAACAGTATAAGACAGAATGCAGAGATCTGTGTGAACATGTCTGATCTTCTGCTGCTTATGTTTCCTGCTTCACCTTGTCTTCTGGTTTATTTGTGTTTATATATTTCACATACAGATGTTATTTTTCTCTTCTATTCAAATCTAGAATCTACAACTAGAAAATACTGCAGACCAAAGACAATAGAAGAAATGAAAATTAAGATGATGTGGATTTTCAAATAAGAAATACATAGACAGTAATATTATACATATGTAAAACTTGAAATGTAGAATAATTTAAATCAGACTAACTTATCATCAGCTGCCAATATTCAAGTTAGATGTTCAAACTTTAACTTGATGTGGATTTTCAAATAAGAAATACATTCAAGTTAGATGTTCAAACTTAAACTTGAAAAAAAATATATAAATAGAAAATGAAAAACATTCTGACATTTTTACTTAACTAATTAGGTAAATTAATTTAAACTCAGAACTACAAAATGATACATATGTAAAATTCTTACTCAAGTTGTAAATTGCAAGAATCTGATTTTATCTAAATTCTAGAATGTACCACTGCATAAAATATATTCAGTATTCAAAGCTCATAATTCTCAGGGAGAAAGTCAACATTTTGAAATTATGGTCAAAAAACAGACTGTTAAATCTAAATGTATCCAACTGGTCCAGGTGTCATGTGATTGGTTGGAGCCAATAATTTTCAGTAAATCTCTTTTTTAGCCCTCTAATAAACCTGACCTGTGTGACACCTGGAGGACATGTGACTGATGTGTTTAATTTACTCTTCTTCGTCAAGTGTTTAAAGGTCATAACAGTGCAGGTTGACGACAGTAAAAGTCATGATTTAGACGTTTGACGGTAATGAGGCGGTTTTACAGTAGCGGGGTAGCCGCCGACATGTTTTTCTGCTGGCTGAACAAAAAGCAATTATTAAGTCCTTTAAATAATTGAACGGTGAGTCTCAGTGAAACCTGGTGATTTTGTCGGTCAGTAGTCGTGTCGGTGGAAGTGTTGAAGTGAGATGGGGGGTCCGGGGGCATTGCTCTTTCTGAGGGCGGTGAGTGGGTCCCCACCTTATGGTTGCTTATTCTGTTTTAAAATGGCTGCCTGGTTAGTGGCACATAGGAGGACTGTTTACAAAAGAAAGACTTGCATTGATTGGTACTTTGGGCCCTTCGTAGACGCAGCAGGCTCAGCCTTGGTCTTTTCTGTCTCTTCCCACTCGTGGAGCTCCACTCGTGAGTCTTTGTGAGTTGAAGAAGACGTCTCACTGTGAGCTTCAAGAGCTGATGATGGAAAATGCCGACATCAATGGTTCGCCATTGATTGCGACTTGTTGGAGAACATGTCTTTGACAAAGTCTCATCTGGAGACCTTGAATTTGAAAAAAGAACAAGCTCTGGGTTTCCATCGGTGGAGTTTATGGAGTTTCCTGTTTTTTTATTTCCTTCATGCATTCCCTCGTTGATTAGAATGGGTGGAACACCACTAATAATGGAACGGCTTTTCCTGGTTTTTCTGTGGGTTAGATGTTTTTTTTTTTCTGCATATACAGTATAACTGAAATGCGGTCTGGACGCATTTCAGTCCAGATCCTTCTCCGATTTAAATTCCTCTGTTGAATAATAAAGAGGAGAGTCAGACACCAGGGAACACTGACTGTTGAGAATCTTAAGTCTTTCATTAAACCAGAATAGGTGGTTTGTGGGGGTGGGTGGGTCGTAAAACTGCAACAACTGTTGTACCACATTTTGTCTGTGTTTCTGGCATCAATTTCTAATTTAGTTTATGGTAAATAAGTAGAATCTGGATGGTCAGTGTCATTCTAAATGAAGATTAAATAACCAATCTGTACCTGTGTTTCTGGCATCAATTTCTAATTTGGTTTATGGTAAATAAGTAACCAATCTGTATTTACTTTTTCTATTTTGATTTTTTTTTTAAAGTATGACCTATTATTTATAAATTGTTTATTTTTTCAAACATAATAACTGTGTAATTGTAGATGTTTTCAAACAGGGACATTTGAACTAGACATAACACTGATGAAAACTGCATTAATGACACACATCAGTCCACTTCACTGAAGTATAAGGAGTGAATGCATCACCGTCAGCCTCTGTCAGGTCGATTTAAAGATACATTTAGCTAGTTTCTTCGAACATTGTGTTGTTGTTTTTTTTAACATAAACAATAAGTTAACTACTGAATTTTTATTTCCTGTAATGTTAAGATCAATACACATTGATGGGGCAGAGGTCAGGAGCAGTTACCATCACACTGCCTCGCTGCCCTGTGCTGTAAGTGGGCGGTGGCTAACAGTAGAGCGACGGCTTCAGCGCTCCTGAAAGTCCATCTCGTGTTAGTTGTTTGGATAATTCTTGTAAGTTATGATGGGATTGATTTGGAATCTGAGTTGCTCACTTGTAAAAACGTAGGTTCGTATTGTTATTCAAAGTGAAGTGTGGTGATTTCAAGTCACCGTTACGTAGAAATATCCGAGCTGTTTCACGGCTGAGTCACAGCTCTGTTAGTGTGTCACTCCCAGAATGTCTGGCCCATTGATCAGAATAGGCTGCAGAGTATCTCTGCCTCTGTGTCTGTGTGTGTCTGTGTGCACACATGCATGTGCACTCTGACCTGTTTGTGCAACAGAGTGTGATGCCAGCGGATGCTTTTTCAGGGTCAGTGCCAGTGTGGGACTAAATAGACCATGAGTCCACGAGCCGTGGCAGCCACCAGTGGACGCTCTGCTCACTGTCAGTGCTGCGTCTGTCACAGCAGCACTGGGCCACACGGAGCAAACTGGGCTTCACACAGCGTCGCTGCTGCTGTTGGCCTCCGCCGTCGCTTTCACTTCCAACCTGCACTTTTGAAAAACAATTTGAAAGGGTTATGTATTCAGATGTTGACAGGGGGTAGGTAGTTCAACTTTCTCTGAGGAGATTCTGGTGATTTTTTTCTTTCCAATAAAGATCCAAAACTGTGAAAAAACCCTTTCAGATCCAGATTTAATGAATTTTCATTCACACGTTGGCTCATTAAAAAGCAGCTGGTTTCTTCAACATCCAGGTTCTCCTCTGCCAGAGAGAACAGTCCTGCTGGCTGCATGTGTGAGTGTGTGGAAGTGTGACCTTGAATTGTTGGATTCAGCATCTACTATAATTGAACTCTTTTACCTGCACTGCTTACATTTTCTGTCTTGGAGGATTTCCATGCCATGATTAATCGTGATTAATTGTGTTCTAATCATAAATAATTGTGATTAATTCCAATTAGTTGTGGTTAATCATGAAAAATAAACTGTAGTATAGTATAATAGGTATGATAAAACTCACACGTACTACCATCCATTCATCAAATGGTCAAACAGAGAGACTTTAACTGAAACACATCGCTCCTGTGTCCGATATCGCTTTTTGATTAAAATAATAATTGGTAGTAAACTAATTGGAAATCTCATAATTTGAATCAAAGTAAACTAATTGGAAATCTCATAATTTTAAATTAATTTATTTAATTAAATTTTAAAATTTAAATAAATAGTAATTGCACCATTACTTTCATATAAGGTATTTATTTTGTTTTTCTCCTTAAAATCCCACCTTAACACATTAACTACAGATCTTGTTGCTGTGAATTCGTTGCGACTCATTCCCTGCTGGAGGAACAGCAGGAGTTAATTCACTCACACATCTCACGTGTGTGTGTGTGACAGTGATGCATGTGAACGCGTTCCAACATGTGTTGATGCTTTATATGCAGATGAGCTGATGTCAATGTTCCGAGTATGAAGGCATGAGAACATGCAGTCATCAAAGACACTCACGGCAGCCTCAGATCTCAGACCAGCAGCTTTCCTGTCGTCTTTGGATCCTGCTGCACAGTGTGTGTGTGTGCTGACATGTAAGGACACAGTGAAATGTGTGTGTGTGTGTGTGTGTGTGTTTGCATGGATGTCTCCCTCTCCCTTGAGGCGACATCAGTGGGCTGTGTGGATTTTCCAACCTCTGGACTTCTTTCTTGGTTGAGTGGACAGTGTCTACCGCAGCTCCCCTGAGCCCTGATCCCTCACTTTGGACGCACACACACACCCACACACATATACATGGTTTTCTATCAGTGGTAGGACATTTACGGATGTCGTTTATTCTCCACCTGGACTTCTCCACATTGACTCTGACCAAGAATAGGTTTTCTTTAAGGAATCAACTGAAGCATATCTCTTCAGGGTCGTCATGAAATTATAATGACTAATCTAGTGCAGGCTAACCTTTTCTTTTAGTATTTTTATTTTCTTCCATTACATAATGAAGTCTTTTGATTGACATTTGATTTTGTCCTGATAAGTAAATGCTTGATAAAAAAAAAACACTTCTGTCTTGTCCCTCTATCATGGTCTGAGCTCAAATGTCCACATATGATTATCAGATTTTTGCACTGGATGCCGTTCTCAACTGTGTTCAGTCCCTAGTTCCAAAAGGATGGTTCACAGTCCACAATTAGGGCAACTAGGCTGGACTATTTAAAATATATAAATTTGTGATCCTTATTTGTTCCCACAATGAGGGGATTTACAGATTAAGGTATCGAACCAGGAACGTTCTGGTGGCAGAAGGGAGTCCTACCACTAAACCACTGGAGCCCCTGAGAAAAAAAGATAAATACTCCATAAGCTATCCAAATACTGCGTTCGTTATGAAACATTAAAATAAATCCTACAGCAGCAGCCTTGATGTGTCTGTATCTGTTTGTTTGTTTTTTCTGACAATGTTGGTTCTTCACACCTGCATGTACTTTAATTGCACGTACAACAGAAACAGCTCGGTTCTCCTTCTCTGTGAATGTTGTCTTGTTTATCTCACTGAGGAGGAGCAGAAGGAGGAGGGGGAGGGGACGGAGGATAAGGGTGAGGATGAGGAGATGGGAGATGCAGGCAGATCAGAGGAGACAAAGACTCCCAGACTCTCTCTGTGTGTCTGAGTACTGCTGCACTCTGCAGGGAAACAATGGTTCTGTCAGTGGTGCGGCTGTCTGCAGCTTCCTTCAGTTTGCCACTCACTCTGATTCTCCCTGTAAACTGGCAGCGGCGGCTCATTATTTTACCTCTTCGCTGTAGTCGTTGTTTTCCCTCTGTTTGGTGTAAAAGTGGGCAATTAAAGGACGGCTGTCGACTATAATGAGAAGATCTCTCTAAGCAGAACATGCTGCGGTGTGTGTGTGTGTGCGTGGACTGGAAATATACTGTAGAGATTGCAATACTGTGCAGCTTTGGCAAGAGTCTTTAAGTGGAGGTGAAAGCCTTTCCTCGATATTTAGGGTTGTGAAGTGAAAAGTGAAATGCATTTATATACAGTCTGTGAAGGATTTTAATGAGAAAAAGAAAAGTAAATATTCTAATATCTGTCTTTCTGTCAGTCAACAGACACGAGGTAGATGATGTAGGTGGAATGGGTGATGAGTGAAAACATGACAGCAGAAGCTGTGCTGCCACTACAGACTGGTAGTGAGATCTGCTATGACATACATTTTAAAGACCACATTTATTTAAATGGACCAAAATGTAAGTTCATTTATTACTTGTCAGTTTAAAGCAGTTAGAGAGAAGCTAAAAAAAACTAAAACTTAACAAAAACTCAGAAAGAAAATTATTTTATTTTAAATGTTTCAGTCCTCAGTACTAGTTACTAATAACCACGGGTTAGGGGAAAAATAGTGGATAAAAGTAGAAATAGAGAAAGTGGATATCTGTAAAATTAAAGGCAGCTAGGTGAAGGCTTAAAGGCTTTAGGTGAAGTCCAGAGCTAGCTCAAAGCTTGCAATTCTCACATTATTTAACACTAGGATGATGTCACGCTGTGAATCTGTTGCAGATTTCATATTATCAGATCTTCTTCTTGACAAAAACCCCCACAAAAATAAGGCCTCACCTCCAGAGAAAGACATATTCAATGATTCAAGTCGTCTTGTCAGTCTGCCGAGACCTGACTCACAGGAAGTGAGGTTTTTTACATCACTTCAGACAAACGCAGCGGATGGCCATCGTCCTCGACTCCTGGGGCACCTGAAGAACACACACACACACACACACACAGTATTTTTTTGAATAACAATCCACTGCTGGGAATCGTGGTGAAAGTGTAAAGTGTTAGCACAGTGACGAGTGTTCAGCAGAGTGACTGGAGACAACACAACAAACCATTATCCCACTGATTACCACTTTAAGGCTTTTCACCAGAGAGCAGCTGAAGGCAGTGAGAGGAGATCAAACCAAATGCCGTTGTTTCCTCCTCCATCTCAAAGGCCGTCCTCTTCTCACTGATGTCTGCCTCTACAGATAGAATTTAAATATTTTTAGTGGGAGTATAAATCACATACTACTCGCATTTTGATGAATACATTGACCTTTCATTCTCATACCATTCAACATTTCTTTGTTGTCTTGTTTTACTTCAGTTTGCTCCCAGTACTCCAGAGGCGTGTTCGCCATCTTCGGCCTGTACGACAAGCGCTCCGTCCACACGTTGACGTCCTTCTGCAGCGCCCTGCACATCTCCCTCATCACGCCCAGCTTCCCCACCGAGGGCGAGAGTCAGTTCACGCTGCAAATGCGGCCGTCCATCAGAGGAGCCCTGCTGTCCCTCCTGGACCACTACGACTGGAACAAGTTTGTCTTTCTGTACGACACAGACAGAGGTGAGTGACGCCTTCAAGATGCACTGACTAGGATGAAGTTATTCACCACATCAACAACATTTAGGAGTTGGAGTCACTTCAGTGTGATTCCTTATTCAATCACAGCATTGGGAAGATTTGAACATTTTTTTCTTTTTTTTTTCTTCTATAAATTTTCTGCTAAATTCCCTTTTCATAAATCCTGTCATTAGCCACTTTGTGAAGGAACTTGTTGGGTTGGTGGGTGTGATACTAGAAACTCAATGTGCAACAAAACATTAGTCTCTTATTCTCATGAGTAAACACTCAAAGAAAGAAGATTGTGCCTAATCTCTAAATAGTCTTAAGAGGCATAAGATAATCCAGACTGCTGCCAGAAAGTGTTCTCGACTTCTACAGGTTCACTGGTCATCGGCAACAGTTAAGTCAAGAGTTTGCGTGTGTGAAGGTGAGATGGAGTCGTCTGATTTTAACAACTCTTTTAAAGCATCATAACCACAGATTATAAACTTTAATGATCTCAACCTCAGTAATTACATTCATCTTGAGCAACATGTACCTACAGCAGTGAGTAGACAAAGGAAACATGCCAGACAAAACACAAGGTGACTTCAAGCCTTTAACTCCTAACCACCAGTGTCAGTTACTGGTCTGTGGAAAAGGTGACGTTCATTTTAGTCATAATTTCTTTTTAAATCTAGTCATTGAGTTTACTGTGTAAGTTTTGTTTTGATTTCAGTTTTTCTTTATTTCTAACGTCTCTTTTTCTCGGCGTGTGCCGCACCAGGCTTCGTTCTCGTGCTCTCAGCCACACCAGTGTCAGTAGTTTATTTTACCTCCTCGCTCCACCTCTCCCTCTTGTGTCATATTTCCATTACATGACAGAATGGATATGGGCTGCTGCCTGGATCACATCTCCACGGTATGAAGATGGGCCTCCCTTCAGAACAAATTGTTCTCTGCAAACCTCTTCTCTTTCTTATCTCGTGCTGTACATGCTTGAGTGGGTAAAAAAAAGGCCTGCTCTCCACTCCTCTCCAGAAGAAGGAAAATAACAAATCTGATACTATTACTAAAATCAATAATGATTCGAGTTCAGGATTAGTGTGAGAGAAATGCTGATGATTTTCTGTACCCTGGGTTAAAAAATGGGTGTGATGATTCTGATTTGAAGCAGTCACAGACACCAAAGCAAACTGAAGAGTCATGAAAACTGGAGAATAGAAGAAAGATCTTCTTCTCAATCTCCATATCTGGCAGAATGTGAAAGTGTTTGAGTGACGTGTGGTAGAAAAATCAGTTTACAGTAATTGTGTAGATTGTTATGTATTCATAAAGTACTTTTGCAGTCCTAGTGGTTGATACAAAAACCTAAAGAATGTACATAATCATTGAACGTAGTACTCCGTTCTGTTCCGTACTTTGTGTCTTTGTTGCACGATAATGGATGATTTTCTGCTTCATCTCCCTTTGTCTCGGCTTTGTAGTCATTCTGAAGTAGCAATTCAAAAATTCAGAAGGCAGGAGTGTCATCAGTGGAGCGTTTAGATGTGACATGTTCAAACCTGTCACTGAAGATTGATTTGCAGAAATACAAGTGTATCTGTTCCATAGAAAGAAGACTGATGGAAGTCTGAAAACCCTGCTAAGACATTTTTTTGAAAAGGTCTGTGTGTGTGTGTGTGTGTGTGTATGTGTGTTGCCCTTTTGCCTGCAGTCACTGCTTTGTTCCTCTGAGCTTTTAAACTCCTGAGACGTCACCTTTCCTTTAAACTGCAGAGAAAAGAAACTGTCTGTCTGTGTGTAACGATCAGTCTGAACCCAAAGTTTTCAAAAACAAAAGTGAGGTTAATGCAGCTGCAGTGTGGTCCACAGTGAGGGAAAGAATTCTGCTGACGCCTTTGTCAAAACAGAAGTGGAGAAATCAAACCTCTTAAAACGAAAACCACACACTTTGTTCTCTAAACAGTGAGAGTTCTTGCAGGATTTTTATCATTCTGTTTTCATAGACATTAATGCATGAAAAGAAATACCATACAAGATTATCAGCAGCACAAACCTGCAAGGAATAAACCTGAATGTTTGTTGTTTTCATTATAATTCACCTCTTTTTGGGATTTCTGAAACACTTTTCCAATTAATGTGTAACTTGAATAAATGTTTTTGATTGGTTAGTTGATCAGTCAGATGTCAGAAGTCACATGTCTAGAATTCAGTCCGACTATTACCTCTGACCATGGGACTGATACCGAAAGGCATGTTGGAACTGTCCATGGTGCTGAACTCAGACTGCAGCATTGACTGTGGAATTTAGCAGGACTTATTTAAGAAGCAAAGGCAGAAACAACATGCGAATGAGTCTTTGCTTCTCTGTGACAGTAGGTGACTGTCCTTAAATCACAGGACCATGTGGCAGAAGTTTGTAAAAATTATCTGATAATAAAAAATAAATAAATAGAGAACAAAAAATTAAAAGAAATAACAACCAACAATAAAGTGACCATATCAGTTATTATAATGACAATTTGGATTTGAATCACATTTACCAAACAATTATATCGACCAGATATGGATCTGATGGCAAATTTATCTAGACGTTATGTGTGAAAAGAGAAATGATAAATAACTCGGACAAACATCTGAAAGGTTTGCAATTGTTGTGGTTTCTCTATAGTTGCTGAACCTATCAATTCAAACATTATTAAACAGTAATATCACTAAGTAAATCTAAAATTCTACCACTACCCATTTTTAAGCCTATGAGAGGATGTTGTCTTCAGTGTGATTGTGTGTGTGTCTCCTTTTTTGAAAACCTTGGGGATTTGGGTGCAGGCTGCAGCACTGTTTTATTTCACACACACAGGACCAGGCATTCACACAGTATCGACTATAATGTAGCCTCAGCCCACGCATGGCTGAGTTCAGTCAATGAGTGCCAGTCTGATTCTCTGCTGCAAAGCTCAGTGTGATTCAGAGGGTGTGTGTGTGTCTGTGTGTGTCTGTGTCTGTGTCTGTGTTTGGTGCCTTGCATACAGCCACAGACAAAAACAACAAAGATAGAGAATAAAGATTAAAAATAGTTAATTGTTTTTAAAGAATGAAATCTCTTGTGGCAGAAGTAAACATTGGTACTCAAGGTTCATGTTTTTTTTTTTTATTTACAATTATTTATATTTAGGAATATATTGAATAAAGAGGCAAAAAAAAGGATAATAGTTTATTTTTTAATTATGATGGTTGCTGACATTTCACTGTCAACGTTTTAGTCATTTAACAAAGTTAACAATGTAACTCTTAGCAGATTTGAACCTACTGTATGACTAACAGTTTTAACTGAAATTTCAAACATTTTCTAACTAACTTTAAGTGCTACAGGAAATGCTAAAATTAGCTTAGCTTCAAATGTATCTCAGTGTATGTATTTGTGTATAATTTGATATTTTATGACCTTCTGAGAATATTTTTTTGTTAAGATATTACTGCAGCAGAAAAGTATAGCGGTTAGAAGGTTAGAAAACTAAACTTTAAAAATAAGTACAGAGGCTACTGAAGAGAAAAACATCAGCTGATGTCTGTGCAGCAGATGGTCAGCTAGCAGATGAGAATTCCAGGTTGTGATGAATGACTCTGCCCAGAAACAGAAACCTGGGCATGTTCTCCAGAGGAGAAGAGGTCAGAGGACAGGGATGACCAACAGGGAGGATAGAATGAAAGGATGGAAGTTCACTGCATCATACTGCAGTGTGAAAGACAAGACGACAGGGAGGAAAAGATGAGAAGAAGAAGAAAATTACACAGTAAAAGGCACAAGAATCCAGCTGTGGGTCCACTGTTGTCCTCACAGGCTGCAGCAGCTGAACCAGACGTCCAGCATAGGTCTAAACAGTCGTGTTATCTGACGCCTACTGCATCTGGTTGCTGCTGCTGCTCCTCCACACTTGTCCCTGCGGCGTACACATTTATCAGCTGGTAATCAGCTGGACGCTGGGCATGCAGCCGTAACTTCCTGTTTGTGTACAATCTGCACAAAGAGCACCAGCTCCAGCTACAAATGACCATAATTACCCAACCGTTATCTAAAATTCAGAAACAAACAATAATATAACAATAATATAAATTATTATAAAATGTAAACAATATTATCTAAAATTCAGAAACAAACAATAAATGTAGAAATGTTCGTCTAAAAACCAACCAAAGTTGGTAGGAATTAGTATCAGTTCAAACATGGTAAAAGTCGTCGTTCAGCTCCTGGTCTTTACTTTGACGTTTGACAACTAGGTAAATGGTCACAGCAGCTTCAAATGAATTCTGTCAAGTCTTGAAATCTTTGTGATCAAAATTTCAGAGGTTTGTCAATTTTGTGCTAACTCTTAGCAATGACCAACTTTTATCTTGAAAGACCATCTTGAGTAGATTACAACTGATTAACAGTACAGGTCTGAGATTTGAACCACCAACTCTATTGTTCTGCATCATTTTTAAAGCACATTTAAACTTACCTTACAGTCTGATGATCACTGTGTCACGGTGTTTGATACCTAGTCTTTCTGTACGATTGTGTTAAATGTTCGCTCGAGAACGTGAGTGTGAATAGTCTCTGTAGTGATGGACTGCCACTCTGAAGAGAATTTTCTTTTGTGTTTTTAACTGTTCAGACTCATAGTGGAAAGGATCAGCTTGTTCTTTTTGGAGCAACTGAATGTTCTGCTTTTTTGTGTGTCATCGCAATCAGCCGTCCCTCCTGGCACCGACAACCCTCTAATGGGGAGCAAGGTGCTGGGGAGGAGCTGGGGAGGATGAGGGGGAGCTCAGGTTTTGCCAGCGCACAGGTTAATCCACTAATTGGGAGCAAAGGGAGACGGGTTGCCAGATTGTGTTGGCCA
>NC_024325.1:12299451-12335043 GCF_000523025.1 Cynoglossus semilaevis
TGCTGAAGAACAGCTGCCCTCACAGCTCTCAAGTTTCCTTCGCTGACACTCATCTTCCTGAACACAGTCCTGACAGTGAGGCCCCACCTCCCACCAACACAGCCACCCTCACCCCCCACCACTACCACACTTCCAACTCACAGAACTTTTCATCTTCTCTGGACTTCATTTTTATTCTGAGGGATGCTGAGTCGACTGAAGCCCATATCACTGTGTCCCCTAACTGTATCCAGGATTATGAATGTCTACAACATGCAGGTCCAATGACTGTGACTATCTACTGCTTTACTTTTTTACTTATTTAATTTTTAGGTTTTTTTTTGGTAGATGTTTTGGTTAGCGGGTTTTCAGGTAAAATATTACATAATATAATAAGTCTTCCTTAAATGTTTGCTTTGTTGTGGTTTTTTTTAATTATTTTATTTTGAGAACACATGTTTTATTCTGACATATTCAGTGTCTTTTATGCCAGCTGACATGTTGGCAAATCGTTTTGCGGTTATGCTTCAAATTTAACGTTGACAAATTACTGGCTACATTTACATATTACTGGTCTTATTAGAGAACGTTGTTGTTCCATCCGTCCTAATTTTTTTAAAGTGACCTGCTGTGACCTAAAGTCCTGGGGAATATTAACAGTGAAATATCTTCCTGGTTTACTGTGTTCTTTCACTATGGTCCTACAGTATATGGCCTAATGTGTATCGTGTAAAGCATGCACAGACAAGCAGGTGAAGCCAGGCATAAAATATTGCCCTTAGTTTATTTTTTACTTTTATTTTTTATGATTTTTCAGTTTCACTGATTTATATAAAGTGCAACAGGAGGCAGGGAGGGGAAATGAGGCGGAGAAGATGTACTCTTCCTGTCTGTGAGGCCTTGAGGAGACACATACACAGTTTTTATAATGAACACTTGTGATATATGGTATTTGCCAAAGAACTGCAGGGGAGTGTTGAATGGAAATGTTTTAAAAAACAAACAAAACTTTAGAAAAATGATGGGTAGCACTAGATGTTGCTAAAACTCCTAATCCTGTATTTCTTCTGATGGTCTTCCAGGATATTCCATCCTGCAGGCCATCATGGAGAAGGCTGGACAGAACAACTGGCAGGTCAGCGCCATCTGTGTGGAGAACTTTAACGATGCCAACTACCGGCGACTGTTGGAGGATCTGGACCGGAGACAAGAAAAGAAGTTTGTGATCGACCTGGAGGCTGAAAGACTGCAGAACATGTTGGAACAGGTGATTACACCATTACAGGCTGATTTTGTTAGCGCTTGATTAGCTGGATGTTAGCCAAATTGCTAATTTAAAACTGTAATGTCTTCGGCGGTCACTGTACCTAAGTGCAGTTTTTATCATGGCTAACTGTTGTCTGTTTCTGCTCAGTGTTTGTTTACCTTCACTTATCTTTTGCTGTGCCTCTATTGGGAATAACTAATTTGCTAACACTTTAATTTCTACATCTAAACACTAACATTGCTTCTTTTATTTCATCTTAAAACAATACAAAAACCTTTTAATATTTAATATATTTCATCTTAAAACAATACAAAAACCGTTTATAATCATGTGGAATTAGGGAAATAGATTTTACATTTTTAATATTTTAAAGTAAAAATTTGAAAATTATTTCACATTGTTGCTTTTTTTCTCTCTCCCTTCTTTGAAGCAAACATCTAAATTTGTGCAGAGATCATAAGTTGGCACCGACACACTTCCTGGGTGTTTGTGCTAATTAGTAGGTTTTGAACTTGAAAAACAGTCTGTTCTGATCTCAGCTGGTGATATTTGGCAGAATCACATTCGGATTTTGATTCCTCTTTTTCCTCCTCATCCTGCTCCTCTCTTTTTCTCCTGATCTCTCAGATTTACTCCCAGGAGCTGCTGGTGTCCCAGTAATTGTTCAATTATTCAGGAAATCTCCACCCTGACATCTGTCCCACTCCTAACTTTTTCCCCCCTAGTTTTCAGATTGTGTGTTTGCATGTCTGTGGACTCTCACATTCACACATGGACTCTGTCAGAGCCTGGTCTCTGCTCTCTGCAGTGTTAGACGCAGACAAACATCATTTCTGTTTTGTTCTCCTTTTCCACGTCCCTGTCCATTTATATTTCCATTTTCATTAATGACACAAATGAATACAATTAAATGAAAATCAATAACTCGGGCCAGTCCAAATCATCCAGCTTTAACTGATTAAATGAAAATCAATAACTCGGGCCAGCATGTCCAAATCATCCAGCTTTAACTGGGAAGAAGTCATTGACAGGATGAGGATTAGGCTTTTAAATCTTTTCTCCAGTTAAATCTTAAATCTTGAAAATGTGAGGGACACTTGCTCCCTGCTCCTCTGCCGCAAATCACCTTATAAATATTATCAGGTAGAGATTCTGTTGGTTATAACAAAATATCCAACAGTGATTGATTGTGCTTTAATTTCATACAGAAGGAATGCATGAAAACTGGAGCAGACATCCTGGTGGTCATTGTGTCTGTCCTGTTACCTTAACTTTTTGTGCCAAAAGGACCATTTAGTAAATGATTAATTCCCTCTCTGAATGAGATCAGCACATCGAACACTATTCTAATGAAGTTTTTAATGGGCTGCACTGATATCCAGCCAACTTTTTATCCTTTTATCAATTGCCAGAATAAAGTAAAGTGAACCTGTGGCTCACTCTTTAAGCCAACGTTAGCCAGTTTAGCATTGAAAAACTAGATCCTGTTGTTACGGTGCACCTGTGCTGCCGTGTTTTACTCCGTGTGTTTGTGCCTTAAACACATGTCACAAACCATTTTCTGTGTCCTGAGAGTGTGAAGTGTGTCCTGAGTGTGTTTATTTGTTTAGACGTTCAATCTTTGACGGTTAACAATCTGGCTGTTTCGCTGTGTGTACAGAAAAGGCAGACGCGTCGGCTGCACACACTGTTGGAAACAATTAACATAGGCTTTGGTGTAATGAAGTCAGATTAACGTGGAACTGCCCTTTGTCTCCACAGATTGTCAGCGTTGGGAAACATGTGAAAGGCTACCATTACATCATGGCCAACCTGGTGAGATAAAACACTCTTATCTAATGAGCTGATTTTGGTTTTAAAACTTCATGTAAGAAATGTTAAATATCTCTTTAATTTGCAGTGTTTACCTCATCATTACCTCAAGAGTTTTTTTTTTACTTAAGGGTAAATAAATAAATATATATTATATATATTTGTATTTTATTATCATCTCTATTTGCATTTGCCCTCCTGATGGCAAAATATATTACATGACAATAGATCAATATTTATTTAGGATTTACATAAATCAAGAATTGCTTTCACATTGAAACTTTTCTGGAGACCTTGCCAAGTCATGACACATTATGATTATTTAAAAATGTTTTGTATTGATGATTTTCAAAACATTGACAATGACAACTATGCCTACGCATAAACTGCTTCTGTTGGTCGAAATTAGAACTACATAATGGTGCACGATTCTACCTAACAGAGTCAGTTCACCAACTCATGTAGCGTTTAGCTTTGGTGGGACATTGTACTGGAATACTAAAGTCAAATGACTTCTTTGACCATCTCATCTTTTTTATGACGTCTTTTATTGTCTTTTATAACTTTGAGCAGACTACAGTGCAGTACATGTCGTCCTCTGATGCCATGGAGAGTGTTGGATACTAGAGCGCCCTTTGCTGCAGAGTAATAAACCAAAAAGACAAGTTTTGTCTCCAGCCATTTATTTCAGAAAGGAGCAGCCAGAAATTTCATTACGTTTTTGTCGTCACAGTCCTATGTGCGAAAGTATCTAGGATTAGTGGCGAAGACAGACTGATTACCTTTAAAAAATTGCTAAGTTCAAGTTCTTAAACAAAGGCACATTTTTACCCATTTTAAATAAAAAAATATAACTTATTAGGTGAGGTTATTCAGACAGTGACCTTAAACCTCTTCTGTTGCCTACAAGGGTTTTAAGGACATCAACCTGGAGCGTTTCATGCATGGCGGCGCCAACGTGACAGGGTTCCAGCTGGTGGACTTCAGTAACCCCATGGTCATCAAACTGATGCAGCGCTGGAACAAGCTGGATCAGCGGGAATATCCTGGCTCTGACGGTCCACCAAAAGTATGTCTGTCCATAAATACTTGTTTCACATTGAGCAAGACATTTGTAGTGAAAAACTGTTTTTTGAATGACAGGAAAAGTTTCAAAATATTGTTGAAAAAGTTAAACTCTTTCGACAAAAATCTGAATGACTTTGGAGTGCATTTGAAAATTCTCCACATGGTGGATAACAGATGTGTCCCAAGTGCAACCCTGGGACCGTATGGGTGCTCAGGCAGGTTTATGAGGACCACAAATTCTCTCTTAAAAACATTTATAGTCACCACACTTTCTTAACATGGGGCTACATTTCTGCATCTGTGAAATGTGTTAAAGGCGCTTTAAAAAATTCTGATCGGAATTGGAAAATTTAATACATGAAATGTGTTAAAGGCGCTTTAAAAAAAATAAAAAATTCTGATCGGAATTGGAATTTTAATACGAACATAATCTGCAGGACTTACACATGGACCCCAGTTTTTATCACATAGTCTAATTGTCTGCACTGTAAAATGTTACATTTAACCAAACCTATTATTAGGAGGCTTTTAGATCAACAATTGAAGAAGTCTTGCTTTCAAGTGTTTAATATTAAAATTGACTTAATGACATTTTTATTTTTTATCTGGAATGTGTTTCTGGAAAAGGCTTCACCTTCTTATATACAGGGTAAAACCTGCAGAAGCATGATCACCTGGAGGTTAAGGAGTGGAAAGTAGACAATTAAAATAATCATATAAAAAATGATGAGGTATGTGTAAAGAAGGAACAGTTTCTCTTCGGCAGCAATTTGCCTGGTTTCATTTTTCCATCGTAACATGAAGCTATGTGACAGAATGACCCACTTTACAGTAGATTCTGCTACACTGGATTTTGATGGCAGTGGGGCAAGAAGGCATCGTGCCACGGCAGTCAGAAAACCTCCTGCTGCTCCTCTGCCCCACAGCTAATCTCCGACCACTCACGTCTCTCATTTCAAAACTCTGTCATGCGGTGGAGCAGAAACGGTGTGACTCAGCTACTGTGTTCAAATCTCATTGAGATATGTTAAGGTCGAGGTCAAGGGTTAGGGTTAGGTCAGGGTTAATGGCTGCAATGATGAAAACGTTTGTGTAAAATCTGCAGGAAGTTAGTCAATGACATGTCCTTTAAGGTCACGGAGGCAGCCACTGCAAGTGTGTGTGTGTGTGTGTGTGTATTGCTGAATAGATTATTTTTTCAGTCAGGTTAAAGGTTACGTTTTTGTTCAAAGACTTGAGATTTTTGATCCTCAGCGAATACAGGAAGGAAGAATTCAATTAGTGTTGTGCCCTCTGCAGCTGTGTGTGTGTGTGTGTGTGTGTGTGTGTGTGTACTTGTATGTTTGAGCTCCACTCTTCTTCTGGATAAATTGCCTGGAAATCTACTCAGGCCAAATGGCCGTGCTCCTCCTCAGTTTGTCCACCGTCTGAGTCACGGTCAGATTCTTCTTCAACAGAAATGTTGCATTTACCCTACATGAGTAGTACTGTAGTTTTGTCAGCCATCCTTTAAATCTCTGATCATTATTCATGTGTTTAATACGCTAATACACAGCAGATATGTCCTCATCACACGGACTACCTGTCGAGTGTAGGTTAGCTAACTGTACCAGCAGACAATTTTGTTAAAAATTATTATGAAAATGATCAGGTTTCTGTACCTGCTGTGCTTGTTTTCAAATCCACCTTGTGTTACTGTTTGATGCTCCATTCATTAGAACTCAACATCACCATAATAACTTTAGATTGAAAACCTACAGGAAAATCAAAGCCACTTCTCATTCCCTCCCAAATATTTGGAAAACGGTACAAATGTCAAACGAAGAACATTTTCGATCTGATTAATGACAGTGTAGCTGTGGGTGTGTGACGATTCATTGTGATTAATCGTGATTAATCAACAGACTTTAATATGACAAACATTTTCCTATATATTGCTGGAACATTTTTGTGTTTCTACTTTTTATGAATTCACAGTAGGATTGAAAGACGTTTCTAAAATTGGTTCTGGGGATTTTGTGAACATATTTTCACCTACATGCCACTAAATCCCACCCTTTTCTTCAAATTTGCTAATCAGTGACGCAGAAAGTGTCTGATTTCCAACTCCGTCATCCATCCAAGCTCTGGGCGACAAAATGAATCCTGCATTAAGCAGATAGCAGCCACCATCTTGATTGCTCTCACTTTATCTTAGCACTTGATCATTTGCATGTATGAATGAGTGTGGCTGTGTTTGTGACCGTGGGCAGTTTGTCAGAGAGTATCTGGGGGAGGAGGGGGGAAGAGGTTTCCTCTGTAGAGAGCAGTAATGTCACAGTGAGCAGCGGACTAATGAATAGGATTCACCCCCAGCCGCAGGCAAAGTTAATGAACTCCTGCTAGTTGGGATAATTAATGCCAGACTTCTAACCCGGCTGGACAAAACACTCTCCATTTTTTTAATCCCCCTGCAACTGCCCTGCTGATTTTTATTCATTCTGTTCATTCCTCCTCCTGCTGTGCCAGAGGTGAGTTTTTAGGGAAATGTACGTACAGGGGAAACAGTGAGTCTTGTAGATGCAAATAATCAGAGGCAGAGCAGGGTTTTCAAGTCAAACATAGATCAGAGTGAAGGCGGCGTACACTTCAGGGTGTGTGCTCGTTCTGTTCTCGGTCCCAGTAAAATAATGAGCCGACTGGAACTGTTGAATGTCTATAGCAGCCTGGCTGTTCTGGTGTACAGAAAACACCTGACAAATGTAAATACAGTTGGCCTCGAGCAGAAACTGCACCAGAGGATATTAACATACTGTCTGCCGTGTTTCAGTATCTTCTTTTGGTTGTCTGTGTTACAGAATCCCTTTATCTTTATTTCCTCCCCTGTAGGTGGTGCTATAGACAGAAATGTTGACTTCATGGATAACTAATACTACTAACTAACAGTGGTGTAATACACTCAACTCACTATAGGATATGAATCACAATTTTTCGGAATCCAAAATGTCGCCATTTCTTCTTTATTTTTTTTTAAATCCTTGCGAATCACCATGCATTTGAATTGATTTTTAATCGATTCCTGAGGCGTCATTACATCCCTACTAACTAAAATGCAAACTTCTGCCTGCAATAACTCCAAATTGCATGATACACATACAATAAACAAGAAAATGAACGAATGTTGTATTTATATTTATACAAGGCCAAGCTAATCCTGCTACAGTCTTGCTCACTTATTCTTTCGTTTCGTTTCACAATAGTAGCGTTTGTAACTAAAACAAACAAAGCTTGGGTTTATAAAGGTACCACTCCAACTGTGTTCACATAAAATAACGTTCCTATCTCCATCTGCTTCTCACTGTGCCACAGTACACCTCAGCGCTAACGTATGATGGGGTTATGGTTATGGCCGAAGCCTTTAGGCACCTGCGCAGACAGAAAGTGGACATTTCCAGACGAGGGAATGCAGGTGACTGTCTGGCAAACCCTGCCGCCCCATGGAACCAAGGCATCGACATGGAACGTACTCTCAAACAGGTGAGAATGGAAACCTCAACAAGAAAATATATCAATAACGTCAACATGAGAAACAGTTTCTAAGAAATGGACAGTTTTGGTAAGTCAGTGTTGCAGAGGGATGTGTATGTTGTAAAGTTCAGGACTGATTCTTCTCTTACACAGGAAACAATTGAATGACTGCATTCTATTCTGACTGTATTTTGCATTGAAAGGTTGGAACATTAAGCCTCATTTTAGGGAGACACAGTTTTGATTCTTGTCAAACCAATTTTTCTTACTTGTGGCTACCAAAACCCAAATCTGAAAAGTGTTCCATCTTTTAGGATTTTGCATAAAGTTTGCTTATTCATGTCCACGTCCTGTGAAGTAGTGCTCTCACCGTGCATCACTCTTTGCCGTTTTCCATCCCTGCTCATCTCTGGTCCCTGGGCCAACACGCTAGGGCACGTGGGGCAACAGGAGTAACAAGACAAAGTGACAAGAAAGATGGAGTGATTACATACTGTACACAAGGGAGAGAAACCCAGTAAGGTTCAGATGGATCACATCAGAGCCTGGCTGACACTGAAGCAGAGAAAACTGAGAGCAAATAAATGACAGGGTATCAGAGGGTAAAAGGAAAAATTCGTTAAGTTGTATATACTGTGCAGGTTTGGGGCACTTTCTGGCTGGATCTCTAATTTACGGACCTCTAGCTAACCTCCCTCATTTATAGTCAGGGGTCATAACCCCAGAATGCATTACTATCCTGGAAGTTGTTGTCACCTAATGATTTGTGGTATCGGTTGAATCCAACCACCGGAAAAGATTTTCTGCACTTTGAAATCATCCTACATGTTTTAACGGAATTAAATATTTGATTACACTTTGAAATCATCCTACATGTTTTAATGGAATTAAATATTATTTTTTTTTATTTTTATGTTTCTTATCACTGATTTATCTAAACAAAGGTGACTTCATGTCTGTGTTTTCTTGTGTGTGCAGGTCCGGTTGCAGGGATTAACAGGTAATGTCCAGTTTGACCACTATGGCCGAAGGGTCAACTACACCATGGACGTGTTTGAACTGAAGAATAATGGACCTAGAAGGGTAAAACATCACTCCACACTCCAGAATCCCCACATGCTCTACAATTAAGTGTTAAAATATTTTGTTTCTAACAGTTAGAAACTGAAAGACAGGCACAATTTTTTTTTGCTACTACGTACTAAATGAACATTGGTCTACACTCTGTGACCAAAGGTATCATTTGTAAGGTTTTTAGCTACTACGTACTAAATGAACACTGGTCTACACTCTGTGACCAAAGGTAAGGTATTTGCCCACCAAATTTACATCATTTAACAGGTCCAAAGTTGGCCCTCAGGCCCTATTTTGGCAGCCTCGTACTAATTTGTTCAATTATATTTTGATAAATACTCTTTTGTGTGATGTCATTATCACTACAGTATGTCAACTGTATGTACAGATCGACAAATTCCCCAGTGTGGGATCAATGAAGGTTCAATCTAATCTAATCTAATGGTCCACTGGTTATTGTAGAAAACTGCACTTTTACATTCAAAATTATAGTGCGAAAAGGCTTATGCTTTACTGTAGATGATCACACACGTCTTTCATACAGCATCATGGTATTGACTTCTGTAGTGTCAAGCAGCAGGGACAATAATGTGGTCTTTTTATTATCCTAAGTGGGAGCTCTCCTTCTCTGGCTGAGGATGAGAGAATGGATGTGATTCAGGATGAAATCCAGGGACCACGAGGGATAAGAGGGAGGGGGTGTAAGAGGAGCTCTTGTCAGAATGATGGCAGGAGGGCGAAATGAAATGGAGAGCAATCAAGCCAAAAAAGAGGAGGGGCGGAGGAGTTGGGGAGCTCAGGGAGCAGAGAGGAGTTCCCATCAATCAAAAGCTGCTTTAGCCTGTCTCCTGTTTGCAGCAAAGGTCCACTCAGGACACTGTATGTGTGTCTGTGTGTGTGTCTGTGTGTGTGTTTGGATCACAGCCTCTCTTCTAAATTTTCCATGCTCCTCCATCATCCCGGGAGATATCAGCCAGTCACAGCTTTCCGTCTTCCTCCTCTGGCTCACCACCAGCTTTGACCATCACAGCAGCCAGCTGGCAGACTCCCACACTCTCACTGACTTATTACTTCTTATGGCTGCTGTCAAAGCCTCTGTCGTATTATTAGATCAATACATTTAGGATCAATACCCGTTGGCTACTTTCTTAATCAGAAGGTCATATATCAGGTGTCTGCTACGTTGTTCCTCCTCCTAAATTGTACATGTCATACACATATCAGTCTCAGTGTGAAATTACTTCCTCAAAATATAGCAGCATAACCGGGGCGTGTTAAGAGATTTCAGGACTTCCAAGCCAAGGAGACTTAGAAATTAAAATAAATCAATGTCACAGCTCCGATATATTTAGTCTCTCTAGTCTTGCGTCTTTACGTCTTCCACTTTTTTTCTCTTATTAAACTATAAACATTGGCGTGGTGTCAGTTGTTAACAGAGGACGTTCAGTGGAATTGACACTGTAGAGATTTCAGATTGTATCCAGCCTTTTGTTGAGCATTTGGCAGTTCCTGGATCTGTCCTAACGAATCTGGCAAGGGTTTAGCTCAGCATCTGAAGTGAGATCAAGGAAGTTCGAGGAAAGAGCGCATTTAAAAATTTGGCACCTTTGTCATGGTTATTCCAGGTTTATACCCATTACAATCAAAAGGTCTCAATTGAGACTATCCTTATTCTTATTTCTTCTGATTTGTTTTAATGGATATTATTCTTCTTTTCTGGAACACATACATTCATCTCTCCAGGCCCCCTTTTTTTTACTTGCTCTGTAGTCGGAATGGAAATGACAGCGTCATCTGCAAGACAATGAACCGGGTCAGAGAGTTTTCAGACTTTATTTCAAACTTTATTTGGGACCATCCTTGTCTCAGGAACAAAGAATCTGCAAACAATCAATCACAACACAGTTCATAACATTGGAATGTTTATGGAGTAAAATGTCGTAACGAGATTAAAATATTTCCTCTCACTGCAGATCGGCTACTGGAATGATGCAGACAAACTGGTGTTGATCCAGGACTCTCCACTGCTCCCTAACGACACTTCTGGCATAGAGAACCGCACTGTTGTGGTGACGACCATCATGGTAAGAGACAGAATGCGCTTACACACACACACACACACACACACAGGCAATATTTTATGTTGTGTGAGCACTTTACATATACATACTGCATTCTTCAGCCCCTAATCTTAACCTTAACCTTTTGAAAATACACACCTAATCTCAATCCTTACCGTCTAATCTTAACTGTAACCTGTGCCTTACTTTGATCCTAACTCTGAGCTAAAAATTAGACCTCAAAATACCCTCTCACTCTTCGCAGACCTGTCCTCACTTGGACAAATTGTCCCCACAGCACTGGTGTTTTTGTCCTGACAAGTATAGCTTGATCAGGAAATCACACACAAACACACAAACACATGCATTTATGCTACTGAAACCAGGCTACTTTATCATACACTGGTGCCACTGCTGCTGCTGCTGCTGAGGCTACACTGAACATAACACTGTTAGGAAATGCAGAGTCAGAATCTTCCTCCCTGTAACATTAAAAACAAAATGTATTTCTCAAACTCTGACCAGACTTGGCCACTGTTTTGTCCTTAAAACAAATAAAAGGCCTGAAATAACTGACAGTTTTACGCTATACAGGGTTAAACTTTAAGTTATTGTTGTCACTTTTGAGTTTCCCACATATTTGAAATAAATATATAATGTTTATTTTGTGGGAAAACTCTTTTTAGTAATGACAACTTCTATTTACATTTTATTTTATGGTAACATCAGATGTTGTTTGAAAAGCCCTGCTGTCCTTTCAGAGGACAAATGTGTACAGCCTATTCCATGCTTTCAAACCTTGGGCTGTAGCAGCAGCCAGATGTTTACAGCTGATGTTCAGCTGAATGCAGGTAGAGAAGGAGGAGGTGGGAATGGAGAGTCACAGCTCAGCACAATCCTCCCTCTTTTCAGCCCCTGATGAGGAAGCCCATTTTAAGAAAGTGAGGCCCGATTGGACGCAAGCAGGATATGAAAGCAGTTTAATGGCAGAGTGATGTGACGGACACTGCAGCGAGTCCAGCCAAAATGAAGCCCTAAGGACACAGAGCGAGAGGAGAGCGAGACAAACACACACACAAACACACACAAACCAACTGTGGTAATGGACGCTCTGTTCTGAAATCTAAGCCGGGACTGGAGCCACTCGAGAGGAAAATGAAATGCAAATCAGAGGGCCTCTTTTTTTTAAGAATGCTGCTTGTGGATGGAAGCCCATTGAGGCTAAAATGGATCCCTAGCTCCACATGCTACAGTGTCTGTGTTCAAGCATAAACAAGCTCTATATATGTGTATATATACATATACATATATACATATATATATATATATATATATACATACATATATATATATATACTGTATATATAGTGCCATTCCCACGTGTGTTTCTGTGGCCAATCACAGCTTTTGGCTTTGTCGTACAATAGTGTGAATTTATGGACATCATGGAATTGAAAGTAGAAAGATTAGACTTTTCCAGCATGTTGCAGACACAACATGTCTAACCAAATGACTTTTCCCTCTTCCCCACCTGCTTGGCTGCACAAAACAAACACATGCGGGGGTTTCCTGTAAACCCTTCAAACAGCTTACAAAGACAAAGCCCCCATGAATGTCCCAGTTTCACTTCCACCGTGCTTTTATCCAGCATGTTATCAAATTCACATGGTGACGGCTGCCTCTCACTCCTGCTTTTGTCGTGTGTTCGCTGTTTTCATGTGTGTAATGTTGTTGGACACAAATGCAATGAAGTACATGGGGTGTCTTTGGGGATTTGCACATCAACAACAGTAGGGATAAATGGCAAAAAACAAAAAAATATTTCAGAATTTCAAGTGATAAGACTGTGGGGGGGAAAAAAGTTTTGTTTATCACGTTACTTCTTTTGTATATAAAGAGACGTTAAGCCCTGTTTTCTCTTTGTGGCAGCAGTCAGCTCAGTATCAGCCCTGTCATTAGATGTCAGACAGCAGTTCCTTTTTCCTGTGCAAATATTTGCCAAAAGTCTTCATGGGACTCTGTGTGCTTGAACTTTAACAAAAAAAAATCTTTGGAGGGTTTATGTACCAGAACAACAACAAAAGGAAGATGAAAAAAGAGGCAGTGATGACTTTGTTATTGATTTTCTTTCTGTTAAAGTGAACAAGAGATTTAACAACCGGAGTTAAGTGAACAAAAGAAGTTTTAACAATGACAGAGAATCTGGGACACATCCATCTGAGACCAAGGAAATCTCTGTTTGGGCAAAATCTGTGTTGTTTCATGTCGTTAGTGATTTCTCAGCTGTGTTATTTTTCTCTGGCTTTTGTATTCCCAGTTCTGACTGATGTGAGATGTAGTTTTTGTGGAACTCTACACAGGCCTGACCTGACTCAAGTCTTTGAGTTTAATTCCCAAACTTCACAACTGAGGCCTCATTATTATTTTTTTCTTTCTCAGTCATGTGTTTGCTTTAAAAATGCATGCCTTCATGCCTCTGACAAGTAGAGAGACATTCTCTGTGGAAATGCATCATCAAAAACGTCATATTTCTACTGCCCATAACCATCACCAGTTGTTGTAACGACATACAAAAAAAAACCATCTCCTCTAATGATTGTAAAATAATGTTTATTTTAAATCTGTGCAATCCCAGGGTAGCTGGAGATTTGGCCCAAATAATCACGATTAATCATGATTAATCTTTACTAAAACCTTAACTAAAACATCCTTTTTGGTGGGGTATGTTTATTTGGATGCATTTACCTTGGACTGTTTGGACTCTGTTTGGAGTCAACCATTCATACTTATTCACACCTATTGTCATGTTACGAGTGAAAAATTAACCTAACGTCAGTGTTCATTGGCTGTGCAAGAAAGCAGAGTAATCAAACTACATACAGAGTAAAGGGTGGAGATTAGACCAGCAATCCTCTGATCTTTTTGCTGAAAGGCAAGAGCACAAAGCACTTTTGGCATCTGTCGTTTTTCATTTTGCAAATTTCTTTTTTTCTTCCTTTTGTTCTTGATTCGGCTCTGAATTTCCTCTGGTTTTATTTCCTCTCTAGTTTTCTTGGCCCATCACAGTGGCCTGGTCTCTGATCTCATGTAGTAAAGAGTCGAGACCAATTATTGTCCAATTTGGTCAGAGTTTTTTACCCCCTGCCTTTTGCTCGTCATATTCAAACAGAGGGTGAAGCCCCAAACACACACTCATGCACACACGCACGTGTAGAATAGTGTCATGAAACGTGTACATGTGTATACATGTGCTGTTAATGGCATGTTTAATTAGCCTCATTAGACTGTGATTGACTCTGTGTGGTCGTCATTATTGACCAGTCTGTCAGACATGCTGCTCTCTGCTCTCAGGCTCTGCTTTCTTCTTCTGCTGCCAGACACTCAATCCTTCATCTCCCTGACACTCCCTTGGCCCCCACACACTGCTCTCATACACTCTCGTCATCATCAATCAAATGGAATTTTGCTGTTTGACCTTGACATTTAGCCAGAATAAAAATCCACTCCATGAAATTTTTGTATCTTATTAAACGCAGATTTTTATTATCATAATTTGGGAGAAATTAACTAATCCATGTTTGTTTTTGTTGGAATTGGTGAAGAATTTAGGGTAATATATACACACATACATTACAAACATTGTGTATTAAACTTGTGTATTAAACTGTTTCCTTAAAATAACACAAACTGTGAAAAACTTTATATTTTTAATTTTCTCCACACATTTAGCCAAAATACTAAATCATTTTCAAAAACTTAGCACAACTGCTTATACATAAGTCAAAAACTGTTGTGACTGTTATCTCTGTGAAAGTAGCAAATGTAAAAAAGAAGCATATTAAAAATGAACGGTCAGGATGTAACTTTGTATCAGTGATATATTAAGCAGTTTAAGATTTAATCAAATATAGACCTCTCTCATGTCAATAGTTGCTATATAGTACCCCTGCTGGCCAAACATTTCCCACTCCTTGATTCTAGCTGGCACTAAACTTGCTGTTTATCATTCTGTTGATGTTGATTGTTGTGTTGATGAGTAGCTGTGTGAGTCTTTGTGTTTGTCTGTGTTCTCCGTGTGTCTCTGTGGGTCTGATGGTCTGGTTCACTGGTTATGGTCCCTTGTTTAGGAGGGTCCTTACGTGATGCTAAAGAAGAACTGGGAGATGTATGAGGGCAACGACCAGTACGAGGGCTACTGCGTGGACTTGGCCTCGGAGATCGCCAAACACATTGGCATCAAGTACAAGATCTCCATCGTTCCTGATGGGAAATATGGCGCCCGGGACCCAGAGACGAAGATCTGGAATGGAATGGTCGGGGAGCTGGTGTACGGGGTGAGTTTTAACATTTTTATCTGCTTTATGCTGCTTTTGAATAATAATAAATAAGACGTTACTAGAAAAAAGACAGTTTGCAGTTCATCTATATTCAAATTATGACTTTAGATAAAACTAAGAAGTTCAGCTGTTGTTGTAAAAATGAACTTTGAAATAAACTAAAACCCAGCTTAAGGTTTTCTGTGAGAGAAAATTTTAAGCTAACACTCACAACAATCAACTCCCTGTTGTTATAATTAATACCACAAAATACATTCCATTACTTTTGAACCTAGTGGAGCCCTTTCAGTGTACTTCCTAATACTTTACATTCCGACTATAGTCTGCAGTCAGGTACCATAATTTTAAATATCACTTCATCTAAATCCCCAAAAATTGCTCAGTTATGTGAGTTTATTTAATCACTTTCACATAATTTGTAAATGTTTAATTTGCAGAGTTTGTTTTATTCATTGATTTGTTGTGCAGATAATTAAACGCATCACAAATGAAGCTGCAAACAGGCAAGTTTGCAAGTCTCTGGTGGTCTTCCACGCCAGCAGGAAGAAAAATGAATTAATGCAGGATTAGAGCAAAGCTTTTGGGGGAGTTATAAAGGAGAAACACTGGGTGTGGAGCTTGTTAAAGAATCTCTGAGGTGATGATTTAATTCACTGAGATCTCTGCATATTAGAAATGATGCAAGAGCGAGGAAAGGGATCATTTCAGGAGCTGTAAATGTGTGAACATTTTGGGGGGAATTAAAGTTTGATCTAGGTTTAGTGAAGTCTTTTTGTTCTAATCCAAAAATATCTTTGTTGGATAAATGTCTCTCTCTCTTGAGTCTATCGCACAAAAAAGGTAGACAAAGTTTGACACACACGCGAAAAAAGACGACATTTTTGGCGTGTTTTTGGGGGCAGGTGGAGGGGAGTGACATAAGATACCCATGTACAAAGTGGCCGTTTCTTTAGCTGAGAAGAGGAGGTGTCAGGAGTGATCAGTATGTAACAGTACACTGCACCTTTGGTGTAAAGAGACTGACAGTCAGTCAAAAGAACAGGAAGCAACATTGTGTCGTTTTTCCCAGTTTAACGAGCAGGGAGAGCAGAATCGGCCATGTTCGAAACATTTTCTTCATATCTAATGTCAACAATGAAAAGTTTGTTCTTAAAAGTTTGCTAATATAGACCACTGCAGTACTATTTATGGCAGGAAATATTACATAGTAAAAGTACTTGTCTTTACATATACAATTACTACATCGCTACCTCTTCATACGCAATACTTAACCTACAGTTTAGCCTTTGCTGTTTGTATTGTATTTCAATAAAACATAACAGGTGTTCCTTTGATAATTCCATTGTCAGGAAACTAATGAGCATAATGAGATTACGACAACGGTAACTAGTGATTAGCTAGAAAGAAAAAAAAAGGAAAAAAATACAGCAAACATTTTAGGCAAAAACACAAACAAATTAATTGGATTCTGAGTTCTTTAATAATTGAAAAGTATAAATTAAAGACACTGGGATGGGACCTTATGACAAAGTTGCCTCTGACTCAGCGCTTGTGTATGTTGTGTTACTGTTCCTTATTTTGTCCTCCATATATATAAGAATTTTTTATTTTTTACTGTTTGGAAAGTGCAGAATCTTTTCTTTTGAGAGCTATTATGTAAAATGATAAACAAACCATACAGCAAGAGAAACAAATCCCTCTGAAAACCATTCTTCCTGGTGGGTATTTACCAAAAACAGTATTTGAGATACATGTTTACGCAAAGACCAGAAGAAACAATGATTTTGCTCTTGTGTAACAAAACACAATTTTATTATACACTACATTTTATTAGCCAGTGGAGAACAATAGATTGTGTTCTGGGCGGATGTTCGTGGGCAGCTAGTAGCTTCTTCTTCCTCGACAGCATTCATGGGACTATGTGGGGACATGGAGGCTGTCAGCACTTTGCTCAGAGACCATTCACTTCTTCCTGGCACTGGCTGAAAAAGCCCAGGCTGCCTTTAACCCATCACGTTATTTCAGCACACATTTAAATGCCCTGGGGCTGTCATGTCAGTGCATTTTGCTGAGAATGAAAGAACTTATATCTTTCTCTTTTTTTTTCTTCTCTGTCTTATTTTACTTCTTCCTGACCTGTCAATGTCAGAAAACTTTATTTTTTCCCCCTCATTATTAAGCCATTAATCAATTAAGTAGATACTGTGTATGTAGCTGTATGTAGCTGCATTACTTCACTGTTACGCATAACATTAGACAACAGTATAGTGGCACTGCTGGACTATACCACAGTAGACACGGGTTAATTCTGATTTGTTTTTGTTTTTTATGCAGATTATTTAAAATTTTAATTTATTGTTTTGTTTAGGGTTTTTTCTCTCTCTCTCTCTCAAGTTATAAGAATTTTAATATGGTGTAATGCTCTCGGTTTTCACAACTGTGGGCGGTGCCCTCTTGTGGCTATAGATGACGTAGATATACATTTTGGCGATCACCACTAACAGGTGAGAGTTGTAGTACAGCTATACGGTTACAGCGGGTAACGTTTAGCCCTAACGTTTACCAAACAAAGTGTTCGTGACACCGCTCTGAGAGATGATTTGGATTAAGTTTTTTTTCTCCGTGAGGCTAAAACTTATCTAACTCCGCTATCTTTGCATCCCGCAGAAAGCGGAAATCGCTGTGGCCCCTTTGACTATCACGTTGGTCCGGGAGGAGGTGATTGATTTTTCTAAGCCCTTCATGTCGCTGGGCATCTCCATAATGATCAAGAAGCCCCAGAAATCCAAACCGGGGGTGTTCTCCTTCCTGGACCCGTTGGCCTACGAGATCTGGATGTGCATCGTGTTCGCCTATATCGGCGTGAGCGTGGTGCTCTTCCTGGTCAGCCGCTTCAGCCCGTACGAATGGCACACCGAGGAGCCCGAAGAGGGCACTGACGGTCCGCCTAGTGACCAGCCTCCCAATGAGTTCGGCATTTTCAACTCGCTCTGGTTCTCCCTGGGCGCCTTCATGCAGCAGGGCTGTGACATCTCTCCCAGGTGAGAAGCTACATTCATTCACCCACATAATAAACATGATGAGAGCAAACTTTTTCAGAACATTCTGATAAGGTATTGAATGGAAACAAAGGGGTAAAACCACAAGAATTTGGCCTTGAATCACTGATTTAACTTATTTGTAAGTACCGTGCTGAGGTCCTTTCTGTGCATCTAGAAGAGATGGATACCTAGATGTAAGACTGGAAGTATCTAAAGGTTAATGAGTTTAATAACAAATAGTCAGAACACAGCAAAACCGTTGGTCACAAAATATGAAAGTTAGACTAAAGGTAAAATGGTTTTAACCTAAAAAGTCAGTGCTATTTTTGTAATTTACTGGTCAGTCACATGATATGTTACTATTGAGTTTTCATAATTTATCAACAACTTGCAGTTGCAGAAAGTACATTGTAGCTAAAAGTTTGCTAAAAAAAGTATTTTTCTAACCCAAAGATACTATAAGTTAGGTTACAGTTTGCTGAAAGCACATATTTACTAAAGTAAGTTGGAATTTAATAAATGCAAAGTTATAAAAAATCTTCAGACGAGAGTATTACCACAGAGTAAGATTTTGCTGATAATATATGTTCAGACATGATGATTTTGAATGTATATTTTTTATTCAGCCTCATGTAAAAACATTATTTTTGCCCTTGCTTTACATCACTGGTAGCTTGCATGAGAACATTGGTTAAGTATTGTCTCACTGGACATTTAGTTTTATTGTCTTATGTGTTACTTTGCTCTTGCTGTGTATTCATGGATAGTTGCTTCACGCATGTACAACATGTACACAACTACTGCATATTATTTGTGCAAAGGGTAGATAGAGAGAGAGAGTTGATAATTGCTGTCTCTCTCCCTCTTTCTCGGACATCTGTCTGACTTTGAAGCAACTCTGTTTTGTGTAAAAAAAAAAAAAGCGTTTCCGTGTTTGTCAGCTTTGTCAAATATGGCTTCGCACTTGTGCTTCTCACCTCTGTTACGTCAGTAACCAAGGGTTCTTTGGTGAATCTGCTGTCTGAAAGTACAAGTTTGTCCAGGTGTCGTCTTTCATGATTGAATTTCTGATTGTCCTTTTCCTTTCACCAAAGTCCAGGACAAAAAAACAAACAGAGGTGAGGTCTGGTTTATGGCCACTATCCTCCATCTTAGCTGCTAAATGATGCTATTTTCCCATGCGATTATGAACTCTGCAATTCCGAAGGCAAACTATTAGACAAACATGTTAGAGCCACCATCAAAGGCACCATTCCATTTCTAATCTTTGACCTTCATCCCTTGGGACTGAATTGGCAGAGCTAATGGTGACTATTGGATGGATGTCAAAGACTCTGGAACTGATCTAATGTGGGTCTGGTCAGACAGACATTTGCACTGCAGGACTGTTCTAGAAGCAATAGCGTTCATGGATGCAAAGAGAAATACTGTTCTGTTGCAAATGAGTCAAAAGAGAAAAGAAGACAAATGACATGAACGCCATGAAACAGCTGCTACTCAAATTGATCCACATTTTCTTAACTGGATTAGAATATGGTGATTAAGACATGCTCACAGCTGATGGCTTGTTTGTTTGTCTACTGTAGTGGATGACACTGAGCTCCATGTACGTATAGTCCACTCTGACACAACCTGTGGCCATAAATCAGTCTTCATTGTGGGTGGACTTTGGCCAAAGGCTGGAGGACTGAGGCTGGTGTGGTTTATTCTTCTGTCTAGCTTTTAAAGAATGGTTGTCTTTCAGTCAAAGCTTAGGCTCCCTGTTAGTCTTTCATCACACAGTGACATTATCTGGTAATGGTACAACACAGGCTGCTAAAGCCTGAAATGTCATCTTTGTGTCACCCTCAACTGTTGGAATGGCTTTGTCTGGCTTAAAGTTCCAGCAGATGACAGTTTGGGTTATTTCAGGACTCATATGGTTTCATATTTTATATCTTTCATCTGCTTTAAGCGTTCACAGTCTTGTTCTATAATAGAGTTGGTAAGATTTTAGGAGATGAAAGGAGGACCAAACTGGCCTGTATCTTTCAGCCTCGCCAGCAGCAGAAGAAAACAAAGACAGACACAGGATGGAGGATCTGGAGGTACATTAGAGCTTTTTCTTAATTAAAGCCCAACCTCACCCTCGATAGGAGACTATAGTGGCCCTGTGACTGTGATTAAGCACACTCATTTAAGATACACTGGCTCTGTTCACATGTTCTTAAGACCATTCGCCCTACCATCACCACCACTGCCATCTTTATCTGTGTAAAGCAGATTAGGCGTTCAGGGTTTCACAACAATACTGTCCTCTGAATGAAAAAAAAAAAGTCTACATTTTGTCCTTCTGTGGTTCTGGTCCCTACACTGCACTTGTCACAGCTAATTCCACTGGGGGATCTCACAATCCATCAGTACCTGGGCATGGAACTTTGATGCCAGTTTAACCAGACAGCACAAAAACATGCCAGTCCCATTACACAGGGGGAGGTCAGAGAGTGAGACAGGGGCAATTGGACATCTTGACCTAGTTGCCTGAGTCAATGCCCAAGGAAGTGCAATAGACGAGGAATGTATATCATGTTATTTAAAGAAATGACCTTAAATCATTCAATCATTCAATTATAAAGTGTTATATAACTTACATGTTAATTCTTGGATATCTCCAAGAATTAACATAAGTAGAACAACATTTGAGGGGACTTTAAGCTTGCCTTTTTCTTAAGAACTTAATAAATGAATCAACAGGACAGATTATTTGACTGAAAATGACCAAAAGGAAGCATATATCCATTTTTGTTTTCAACAATTTGCATTTTATTTCTGAGTTACAAATCTGACATGATTCTGAATTTAACATCATAATTCTAAAGTATATAAATTAAAATAGACAGTATTTTCTCTCCCTCTCTCTCTCAGTCAGGTCCAAGTTCCTCCAGGCAGCCCGTAATAATAAATTCAGTGATTAATGCAGTGGTCTCTGGTGGCAGTGTCTCAGTGGAAACGGTGTTTTACCGAGGAAGTGACCTGATCGTTCCATTTAAGTTACTACAAAAATCCCACATCGGTTAGACTCTGGTTACCTGTTCTTTCTCTTCCTCTCTTCATGCTGTCAGACTTCACATTAATGTTGAAACCAATGTTACAGAGCTGCTGCTGTTGATGCGTGCAGGTGTAATCTGTAATGGCTCACAGGCCAGGTGTCTCCACTTGTTGCCTTCTTATTGCTTTGGACAAATTGTCTTTGTCTCCTCCGTAAGTCACAGTTGCCACATCTCTGTGTAGCTAATGAGAGCGTTGCTGATTGTCCTGATTAACTCAAAGTGCCTGTGTGTGTGTGTGAGCTGGGGTGTGTGCGCACGTGTGCTTGAATCCCTGACAGCTGCAGATGAAGCGTAACTTCTAATTTAGACTCCAAATTCGGTTCCCAACAAAAGCTGCGTCAGAAAGATTAAATGACTTTCAAGTGCTCTATCTGCAGGATCCTCCATTATTCCATTAATTCAACGCCAATTAGATTTGCTATGCAGATGACATGCCGCCGTTCAGCTGCATCACCTGCAGCCGGAGTCAGCCAGCAGCTTGTCCTTCCTCAGCCTCCAGTGATTGGTTGCATCATTCCTGCAAATTATAGACACAGAGACAGGATCTGACTGCATCTGTGTGGAATCAAGAGTTCATCAAAGGACTTTTGAAATATATTTTAATCATTGGCAGAACCCAGAGAGAGCGAAGACTGGATTATATTTTTGCAACAATTAAAAACAACTTCCTCAGATGGGTGAATGACCTGATCAGTGATCCACTCAGCTGCGACTCCACCCTCTGCTGGCTGTGTGTGTCACAGATGATTCACTGACATTGTGTATAGACACCATCCATTCAAGGTTATTAGTTATAGAGGATGAAGTACCAATGTGGCCTTAACATTACACCCAGTGACTCCACCCATATCACCACCCACTCTGTTCACCGCAGGGCTACACAGCTGACAGTGTGTCGCTCCGAATCAGATTTAGCTGAAAACCCGTTAAGTGGGTCGGAAGGACAACAACAGGATGTTCCTCTTCTTTTGCTCCGATTATCGCTCTCCCAGTATTCTCATTTCTAAATTTTAGCTAGTTTTGCTTGATTTGCACTTCATTCTAACCTAAGTTTTTTCTAATATTATCTAATGTAATTAATTATCTTATCTAATTATATCTAATATTCTTGGCTAACTCTTAGCTTTTCTTTTAAGGTTTTTTTGGATAATTGGTCTTACTAACCGTAGCTCTGTCCTCACTAGCTTATGCAACATTCATTGCTACATTGGATCCCTTTTTTGTAGTTAAAATATGAAAACATAAATGTCATGTTCTTAAAATCTTTGCTTACTTCAAATCACTTTAGGCAAATATTTAGCCCTCTAGTCAATATTTCTGACATTTGGCTTTTTTGGCTATTTTGATTGGGTTTTTTTAAATCTATATTTAATTTAAGCAAGCAACTCCAGCAGCAACCTTGAGAAAGATTTTGACAGGTGTCTGGCTCCTGAGTTTTTTAAGACTCTTCACATTAGCTACCAGTAAAGTTTCATGAAAGAGACCAAAACAAACACATTCATGACTCATATTTTGAATGGTTCAGCTGTCTAAAAATGCCAACTTACTGTATCAGATACTGTAGTGCCACTGTCCTCTTTAAAATGATTAAAAATGGCCCTTTTGATGTGGAAAATTTCAGATTACTGGAGTGAAAAATGTGAAGAATATGAATAAAGGAAAAATAATGACTTCAAGTCAATACTTGCAGCACTCCAGGAGACCATAACGGAGGGTTCACATTTGTAGGCTGCTAACTTGGTTTACTGGACACAGTCAAGTGAGAACCAGAAAAGATCTAGCGTCAAAAATCCTAAAAAGCAGAATCACTTTTGTTTTGTGGTTTAGAAAGAATGGTTGAATAGGATTGTTTTTTACACAGTGCTTGCAGATTCTGGGACACAGAGCACAAAGTACATCCTGTGTACTGGGAACAATAGGTTTTCAAGCAGATTGTAATAAGACACAGTTGAAATAGCAGCCAGGCACAACACAGAGTGTTGGCAAATGCCTCTCTCACTCCCTTCTCTATCAGACCAGGCGGCCTGAGGGTTTTGTATCCTCTGCTGTTTGACTCTCACCGAGGGGAGGTCTTGTTTGTTCTCCTCAATGCAGCATTAATGCTTTAGGATTCTCCTCACGACCTTCTGCTGCTCCTGAGCAGCAAGCTATCTGTCTCCCCCGAGCGAACAAACAAGAAAAGAACAGTGGCCTGGCCACGTCGCGGGGCGACCTGCAGCTTCTTTCATCCCACATTAAACAAAAAAAACAAAGTGGGGGATGGGGGGGGGGGGGGTTGCGTGTCTTTTTTCTCTTCTAGCATCTGTAGTTGACACAAGCACATGGGACCTTGTTTTATGAAGTCATCTGCTCTAATGAATGAATACGAGCAGCTCTGTTAGGTTTGTGTTGTCAGAGCTCCACCCTGTGGTTGTCATGGCTTACTGAATCATACTCCACTGAAATTGTGCAACCACATGCTAACCTTGACTTTCTTTTTCTTTGTGCTGCACCTTCTTTTCCCCCTGTTTTCTCTTCCTTCCATCTTTCCCTTTCATGCTCCCTCTTTTCTTCCTTCCAAAAGGTCTTTATCAGGGAGAATCGTAGGAGGTGTGTGGTGGTTCTTCACCCTCATCATCATCTCATCCTATACAGCCAACCTGGCTGCCTTCCTCACTGTGGAGAGGATGGTTTCTCCCATCGAGAGTGCTGAGGATCTGGCCAAACAGACAGACATTGCTTATGGTACATTAGACTCTGGATCCACCAAGGAGTTCTTCAGGGTACGTAAATGGATGAATGGACTGTGTCATTTGTGGTATTTGCTATTTGGCCATTTTGTCATTTTCTATATGCTACTTACCATTTTAAAAAAAATCTTAAAATATTTGTTATAATTGCTAGAAAAAGTTATCTTTACTAATTTTTACTCATTCTCAAGGGTATACTTAATTTATCGCCATTATTCTGTTATTCTCTTTTACATTTCTAGCTACATTTCTGGCTAACATTTAACTAAAATGAGGATAATTTTTATTTTTCCTTGAAACTTGAAGTTGAATTGAGATCATCAACTACACTTAGTCGTTGTCAAAGTAATACATGGCAAGATCAAATATGCGTCAACTTGTGTAGTTGATGTGAACTCTGTTTGTCGTAATTGTGGTTATGCCTCTCTCCCTCCCTAATCTGAATCCCCACAGCGGTCAAAGATCGCTGTCTATGAGAAGATGTGGGGTTACATGAAGTCAGCTGAGCCCACTGTCTTCACCAAGACCACAGCAGAGGGCGTGGCCCGGGTCCGAAAATCCAAAGGAAAATACGCCTTCCTGTTGGAGTCCACCATGAATGAGTACACGGAGCAGCGCAAGCCCTGCGACACAATGAAAGTGGGAGGAAACTTGGACTCCAAAGGCTACGGAGTAGCCACTCCCAAGGGTTCACAGTTAAGGTGGGTGGAATAGTGTAACAATATGTCCTACGTGTTGTTATGGTATTCCACCTTCCCTGGTGTGCCGCCTTTTCTCTCTTTCTCCATTTACTAGGGGAGGGGGAGATTTGTTATGATTTATTTTTATAATTTTTTTGGTTGTTTAATTATTGTTTATGATTTGTTGTTATCATTATTAATACTATTATGTTTGTAACATGCATGGGGTAGATTTTATTTTTATATAATTTGTCTTTTTTACAGTGATCAACACCAGGTAAATCTCTATGCTAGTGCTTGCTGTTTGGGCAAACATTGGGGAATGGCATGACATTTTTTTTTTTTTAGGATGGAGAAAACAAAAGTCAGGTAGAGTATGTAGGAATTTCTTGAAACGTGAATCAAAATAGGGCATAAAATGACTTTTGTTGCATTGTTGTTGAAGGTGTACAGCTCTATTCAACATGCAACACCAACCTAAACGCCTTACCTTGGCCTGTCCAGCTTTGATGGACTGCTGCCTCAGACATAGCTGTCTTTAGATATAAAACTGTGTCAAATCTGAATTTCACAACAGTTAAAAAATAAAGACATTCTTATAGCGTGCCCTGAGGGGAAAGAAAAAGAAATGCATTCTTTGTCTGCCAAAAAAATTCCTGCATACTCCACCTTTACACGAACTATGATTGTGATATTGAGCTCATTTGTTTGCAGCTTCCTTCACAGTGAACAGGGCCTTTCCTTAAAAATTTAAACTGACATTGTGTTTTAGGAGCCATTTGTTTGCTCAGCCCTGGGCGACTCTAACCAACTCTGTCACTGTCTTTCTATAAAAAAGAGGGATTTACAGCTCTGCCCTAGAATAGTGTCATTACTGCACTGCTCCCCAACCGTATGTATATGTATGTATTTATATATATACAGTATATAGATAATATATTGTCAGATAATTAAATAATCTTCCCCTAGGTGGCAGCAGACAGTGATTAAAAACTAAAAAAGAGACTCAGAAGGGCATGAAAATCTCGTGTCTTTCTTCAATTCCTGCAGTTAGAGTGCTTTTTTTTTAGCTGGACGGGCTCTGGTTTTACACCTAGTTAATTTGTAGACACAGCACATAAATGCAGGCCTAGTGTAGTTTACATATAGTATTTTATGGGCTGTATCAGGTATTCACTTGTCACACGGCCAGGTTTGCTTGAAATGTGGCCCTCTTTCTGGCTAACTAAAGTGGACCATAAAGACTCTAGTGAGACTAACCCTGTATTGTTTAGATTATTTAAACATGGTTGTTTTCTGTAAATCCCTCTGTTGGGCTTCATTAAGCCTTAAATATTTCGGCTGAGCAGCTACGGGTCTGTTTCTACTGCGGAGCTGTTACAGTGTTTACCTGAGACTTTGACCAGGAAGAGTCTCTGACAGATCATGATACCATGGTCCTTCATGTTCTTTTCATGGGGTTGTCGTCCTCTGTCGGTCACTTAACTGGATATCACCAAGGAAACACCAGCAGCAGCAGTACAGGAGTGGGCAGTGGCACTGTTGGTCAGGGCTGCTGGTTCTGAGATGGCTCCTTAAAACAACAACTTTACCTTTAGAATAGACACAATTTGAATATTAGCCGTGTTTTCTTTAATTAACTGTTTCTTTTAATTACCTTACAGTGAAGAAATGTCAGTAAATGAAAGGATCTAAATACACACCAAGGCAAACATCTTAACTACCAATGCACGCAGCAGCCAGCAGCTTCATTTTGGGAAAAAGTAACAGTGAATTAGCTTTTCAAAATAAATCTTAATGGCACCCTACTACTGAACGGCAGTTACTCCAGATCAGTACTTTTTCAGTTAACTTTTAGAGAATATCTTTGGCTAAGTTTTTAATCTTAATGTGCTACAGGGCAAATGTCCAGTTATTGTTGGCTAACACATTGATATATTAGGCTCACTATAACCAAATATGTTTGTTAGTCATTTTTTTATTGGCTATATCTCAGCAGGTTTTCAGCTGCTCCTTTGCTAACTTTTACCTACATTTCTATACTTGCTTCTTTCTATTTGACAAAATTGCTATAATTACTTTTTGGTGACAGCAAATTTTTGCTTCAACTTCACCAGTTTGTTTGGAAAACTTTGATTATGTTTTGTGTGTTAGGTTGTGCTAAGCTTTAACTTTTTTTTTAACTTTTTGTTATGTAGTTAGGAACCATAAACCATAAGATTACTCCTCAATAAATTAAATTATGAACTCCCCTGGACTCCAGCTATTAGAGGTTTTGTCAATGTAAACTGTCCTCAGCCAATATCTTGGTGAATTAACAGCAGGGAAAGCAGGTAAAGATCCCATTAGCTTCATCAATTAAAACACTTTTTTTTTCATGATTTCTTAACGTGAGCTTAAGAGAAAATTTAAGGATTTGATTTTGGTGTGTATTTATGTCCTGGAGTGCAATTTGGGTTCAGAGCATTGATGCACTTTTTCACCTTTGTCCCTCTCTTACTGCTACTTCTCCTCCCTCCCCTCCTAACCCCCTTCTTCTCTTCCTTCCTACCCTCAAATTGGATAGTATATTACTCACCTCACTTCGCCCTCTCATCAAATATGTTTTATCGTTTTCAAGAAGTGCAGTTAACCTGGCAGTGTTAAAACTCAATGAGCAAGGCCTGTTGGACAAATTGAAAAACAAGTGGTGGTACGACAAAGGAGAGTGTGGCAGCGGAGGCGGTGGCGAGAAGGTTAGCCGCAATGTCGCTTTGCCCATGTGACTGTGATATGGGTAAAAAGAGAAAATGTGTTTTTGCTGGTAAACAGGGGCATCTGCCGGGTCGACACACTGAGAGGGAGCTGTTAAGGCCTGGAAATATTGGTTTACATATTTATAAGTATCTGAGAGGGGAGCTAGTACTGTTAGAGCAAAAGTATTTGCTGGACTGTTTTTCTGCTAATAGCAATGACTTGAAAGTGTGGTTTATGACATCACAAGTATGCCCTAAATGAAAACGATGACAGTAGATTGGCTATTGGAGCGTACTTTAAAACACTGGGTGCATGTCTTTAAGCCAATAATTTTGGGTTGACAGTACTAGCCCCTATATTTGTGAATACAAAGGTCCCGGCAGTATGTGCCTGTTCCAGAAAAGCGATGCAGCTGGGAGCCCTGTGCTTATGTGTCTGTTAGCTCTTCATTCCCCGGTGAACCATCTCTAAATTCCCCACAAACATTGACCTCAATGAGCAGAGAGACATGTAGCATAACTTGGGGGTGCCTTCCCAGCTTTGTCGCTTTGTGAAGAGTACTGAGCTGCTCTTGTTGGGCTTCTTCTGATTGAATAACATAAAATAACATGTGCTATGATGTTATTTATGTTATTTTCCCCACCCTACCCTTCCTGCCCCCGTTTCCCCGGCCCTCGTGATTTGAAGAACGCCTGTAAACCTTGCCGTATTGAAACTGAGTGAAGCAGGAGTCTTAGACAAACTGAAAAACAAATGGTGGTACGATAAAGGGGAGTGTGGACCCAAGGACTCGGGAAGTAAGGTCAGTCTCCACCAGCCCGGGAGCCTCCCTCTCCTCCCCTCTCCTCTCTTTGTCTTTACACGCACACACACTTATAAGGCTGACAGTTATCTGTTAGAATGACACACACACGCACACACAACATTGAGAAAGTGATGGATTTGCAGATGGAGAGAGGCCTAAGGTGTAGCCTGAGGGATACAGAATGACAGAAATAATGCTGTAGCTCTTACAGTTTTAGCAGCTAAAGCTACACTGAGTGCTATAGATGCTCACACTGAGGAAACGCTTTCCTATAGTATGAAATTATTAAAGCGAAATGCCCCTAAATATTCAATAGTTCTATTGTTAAGGGCTGACCACAAGTAAAATACAAAATTTTCTGCTGTATTTTCACATCTCCTGTGTCTATTTTAATGTATGTTGCTGCACAAAATGGTTGTTTAAGTACACACTCGTAAAATTCCCTCCCTAAGTTTGTTGGAGCATTCAAGGAAAGATGAGTCAGAACTCAAGACAGATCATCTGCATACATTAGAATAAAACGCGTTGGTGAAGGTAAAGGCCAAAGGTCAGAGGCAGGGCCGCACATTAAATACAGGGGGAAAGTAAAGGATCAGTTCAATCAAAATACAAACTCCTGTACATTTCAATTTCACTTTTTTATTTGTTATCTGCAGCGGTAGCCTTAATATGTTTGAACTGGATTCTCAGCTTTTAAATGTAAGGCAGCACGACAGCTAAATTGTAAACATTTTTTTTGCAATGCCACAAATAGTGACTTGGAGCCGTGAGTGGAGTCTTCTAGTGCAGTGTTTTCCTAAGACAATGAAGGCGTCACTGGCTACACCCTACCTCTGAATAATTAGTTTTGTTAAAATATATATATATTTTTATATATATATGCTATAAGTATTTATAATATGACTGTCAGGAATCTGTGGTTCTGATGGAAAGTACTTGTGTTTTGATAATTGGCCTTTGACAAAAAAAAAAGAAAATAATGTTGCCTCAGTACTGCAGCTGAAATTGCTAATACAGATGATGCGAAACAAGTGCGTAAATAAAAATGCTTGTCTGAAAGGCTTAAAGTGAAATCTTAAAAAAAAGCCAAAATCTTTTTTGTATTTTGTTTAAACTGATCTCTTCAATATATTCCGGGCAGGATCCAAATCAGAAATTTACGTCTGTGTGAATGTGGCCAGGTTTCGTGTGCATGGTGTCCAGTTGATGTGGAGTTTGTCAGTCTGGTCAGTCATTTTGTCGCCTGTGTGTGTTGATGTTCTGTGTGTATGTGTGCGTGTTGCTGTTCTGCTAAAATCAACGTTGATTTCTGTATCTTTTGCTCCTCTCCCCGTCAACCACAGGACAAGTCATCCCAGGCCCTCAGCCTAAGCAACGTGGCGGGGGTCTTCTACATCCTGGTGGGGGGCCTGGGCCTGGCCATGCTGGTGGCCCTCATCGAATTCTGCTACAAGTCACGCAACGAGGCCAAAAGAATGAAGGTGGAGACACAGCACTACCGTCACAACCCTCCCCACTCCCCCCACGGCCACTGCTACCCCTGCGAGTCAGGCAGCCCCCACAATAGCTTAGCTGAGCGGAGCCAGAACCAAACCCAGAGTCCGACCCCGAGCATCCCCAACTTAGAGGAGTGTAGCGAGGTTTTCAGTGTGTCCGTCAGAGATAGGGAAGCTGATAAGGTGTAGTCAGGGTGGTTTTGTCCTTCCTTCAAGTAGCTCGCTGCAGAGTCTGTAAGTGAAACCTAACATATTCCCGCACACCAGCTTGGCCGTGCTAATTGTCGTGACTAGTGGCAAAACAATGCTTCCTACTTCTGCCCTAGCCGCTCACTTTGTGGTAGTGTTAGAGCTTTTTCCTCACTGTGACAGGAAGCAGTGGGTCATTCCCAGACATGACTTGCTTCGGTTGCTTCGCAGCTTGTTGGGCTGCAGACATTGGCCCTTATTTATCAGGAGGACAAATCTATCAAATTCTAAAATATATTAGTCATAATATTAGTTATTATTCTGACCTCAGTGGGAAATCATGATCCATGATTGATAACCATTTTTAGACTTTACAATTTAGAATTTTTAGAAGCAATTTTTTAAGTAAAGTGGTCCCTCTCTCTATATCGCGGTTCTCCTTTCGCTTCCTCGGTACATCGCAGATTTTTTTTATTCCAGTATTGCGAGAGATTTGTCATATCGCGGTAGTTTACAATAAATAATTTATTTTTTAAATTTCCAATATGTACATTATTTTCATGACATTTTCTAACCTAAAAAATATTAACATGTCCTACGATGCCCCCTAAACACTCTGATCATCTTCTGTTACGAAGCCCAAACGAAGACGCTGACACAGATGACAGTTAACAGCCTTTATTTTTCTTTACCATAATGTTCCCTCCTGTGCTCTGTCTGGCTTTTATATACAGTCTGTCCGAATTCCACTCACATTCGTCTTGGGCTGCACATGCGTCGCCACTCCCGTGCTCTCCCTCAGGCAGCTGAGCGCTAACGTCCACCGCGCCCCCACAATGTGCATGTACTTTGAATTTTAATTCAGAATTAGAAAGTATTTTACACTATTAATCATGATCTTGTTTTTATTTATTTAGGTAATATGTATGTTCTATATTTCCATTATACAACTCTACTGTACATATACTGTAATTGAGTAAAGGATAGTACAGGGTAGTACAGTCTAGGGAGGGTTGATAACAGTGTGAGGTAAATATATACGTACGTAAATAACTATCTCGCCTCTTCTTTGCGGATTTTCTCTTTTCACGGTGGGTCTTGTAACGCAGCTACCACGATAGGAGAGGGTCCACTGTAATTCATTGAAAAATTTAAAAATGAAAATGCCTGTTAATATACAGTATATCAGGAAAAAGTAACATAAAGTGAGAGATAGATGAGGGCCAATGTCTGATTTGTACAATAATATACAGTATATCAGGAAAAAGTAATATAAAATGAGAGATAGATGAGGGTCAATGTCTGATTTGTACAAACTTGTCCGTACAAACTCATGTCTTGGACATTCCATCAAAATTGCAGAGCATTTGTCTTTTTAGTGTTAACTTCAGTGCTGTGTGACACTCACAGACAAGTCTATGCACTTTTTAAAATGCCAACCTACTGCCATCATTTTCATATAGGGCATTCTTATGATGTCATAAACCACACTTTGAAAAATGCCTTTTAAATCCTAAATTGCTAATGTCTTCAGAGTCATTATTATTATTTTTTCAACTAATTTGGAAATTGATACCTGAAGATAAAAAAAAACCCATTCAGTTTTCAGAGGAGTTTTCCAAGACTAGAGTACTGCAAGGCCAAAGTCAAAATATGGTAATTAATAATTCCCTGCTGCAGGATTCATTTTACCCAGGTTTTTCACCACCACATTCTCAACCAGCTCTACTTCATTTATCATTCATAGTATCGCTGCTTTGCCCTTATGTCACTTTATCATCATCATTAGCTTTGCTGTTGCAGTTTCAGCTGCTGTTTTAAACCTAGGTGGAAAAATTCTCTCACTCCTCTTTAAAGTGTCTACACAAATTTTGTGTTGAAATTTACTGACTGCTCGACATTTTTCTTCTAATGACAAAGCTTTTGTCTTTTTTGTCATTTTTTTCTCGTGTCTCCACAGCTGACGTTTACTGAAGCCATGAGAAATAAAGCGCGTCTCTCCATCACGGGCAGCGTAGGAGAGAACGGACGGGTGTTGACCCCCGACTGCCCCAAGGCCGTTCACGCCGGACCACCTCTACGACAGAGCTCCGGCCTGGCCCTTGTCTCCTCTGAGCTCCCTTAAAAACCAAAAACCTCTCAAGTGCCTTAAAAACTCCAACAAGAATCTACGGATTTGCCAATGAAAACTACCCACAAAGAACAGGAGTCACACAACGAGTCACCTCCAACAGGGGGGGGCAAAACAGGTGAGGACCGAGGAGCTGGAAAAGAGTTCTGGGTAACGGAGGCCTCCAAAATCTAACTGTGACGAGACCAGTGGCAGGATTAACTTTGACTTTTAGGCTCATGGAAATCGACTGGTGAAACTCTAGCGAGATAACACGGAGGAGCAGAGCAGGAGCAATACAGTAATATATCATCATTTATGATAACCAATAATGAAGACCAGAAAACTGTCAACATGAAACTGTGCATTTTTAATGGAAGGATCGCTGTGAAACAACAAGAAAAAAACTGAACCACAATCACAATTTTTCTGCTGTTTGCAGATGATGAACAGCGTTAAAGAGACAATTCTAGATATCAATGCTGGACATGCTGTAGCTGCAGCACCACCAAGGTATTTGTACTTATAATAACGAAAATCAAATCTGTGAATATACCTGCAAAATAGAAAACTGTGAAAATTAGTAAATATGTATATTGGGTATAAAAAAAAAGTTAAAGTGTAGCTGTACATATGGAGGACGGAGTAACATGCTTGCTTTTCTTGAACACATGTACAGATAGAACAGTTACTGTATTCCACAACATTTTTTTTTTTTTTCATCTTTACAAATGTATTTGATTGCAATAATGAAAGATGTTGACAGAAATACAAGGCATTTTTTTAAGGTATAGTTCAGGATTTTTTCCCCCCCAAAATGTGGTTGTATTATTAATTAAAAAACGTCACCACTCTTTTCAATATTTTGTTTTTCAACTGTGTACCTTTTGTTTACACAAAGTTTTTTTTTTTTTTTAAACTTGTTGATTGTTGGCTTTAAGATGTCTCATAACTAATTTTATTGACTACAAAACAGTTACCTTTTCAGCATTTCCAAATACTTTTGTTCTGTCCTTGACTTTTTTCGACTAATTTTGCCCAAATTTTAGTAATCGTGAACCAAACTTTAAGCATTTGCAATTTTTCAAATTATTTTTGGGAGACATGATTAAGCTACATTTTGCAATGTTTTTTTGTGTAGCAATGTTTTGTGCTAATTGTGATTTCACAATTTATTTGCTACCTTTAGCTAGTTTAGTTTGGGGCAAACTAAAAGTCAACTTTTAGCTTTTAGTTTTTGGACAAACATGTTCATTTCTAATAGCTCTAATCCATCTTCTAATCCATTGTTTTTAGTTTATTAATTTTGGCTAACCAAATATTAGCTCATGTAAATCTATATTTTTGCTGGCAAATTTCAGTTTTTGCTATGTTAGCCATCTGATTTAATTTGGCGTCTTAGTTTTTGTTTGCTCACTTTTCTATACGTTTTACTAACTTTATTATTGGTAAATGTTAGTTTTTGGGTGCTATCTGTTATCCAATATTTGACTTTATGATTGCTGGCCTTATTTTCTGTTAACTCTTGCATATTTTAAATCCTGGTTTCCCATATACTACGTAGCCAAAATACATCAATAAAAACTTAAATAACTGAGAAAGAATAGCAGAACATTTGATATGAAATGTAACTGTACCACTAAAATCTGTTCACAGTTGCAGGAGCTGAAGGCAGGCAGTCCCAGCAGTCATTTGGTGGAGGTGGGTGTCACCCTGGACAATAAACAGAGACATAACCAGTAACCATCACAAATGAAATACATTGAGAGTGAACTATTGACCTTAAACCTAGGAAACCCATGGCCACAGAACACGTATATCTTAATAGACAGTTAGATAAAGCTGAACTGGTGACCTTTTTGCTGTAGGGCAACAGAGCTTACCACTATGCCATTATGTCGCCCCCTTTAACCACACAAACCTGAACTATTCCTTTAATTTTAAACTGCATTATTTTAAAGAATTATTTCAGGTGTGAAATTAAAGTATTAACTGCCCAAAATACAGTGGAAACTTGAGATACGAGCGTCTCGACATACGTCATATAAGCAAGTCTTCGAGTATTTGTTTTTGCTTTGAGATACGAGCATGCTTACAGACGCTGACACCAGGTGGCCGAGCACTCAGCAGCCCACACCGCCTCACTCGTAAGTTAAGTTAATTCTAAGTGTATGTCATAAGTTACGTAGTGTATGTGTAAGGTATGGTACAGAAGTGTCTACGTACGGGCCAACTCTCTTAACCTCCCTTCATCCCTCCTCCTCCGCACATGCTGCTGTTAGCCGCCGATGTATCGTCTGTGTCGAAGGTAAGAACTCATAATTAAAACTATATTTTATTTTATATCACAGGAATCCTTATCTACTATATTTGTGTGTGTGTGTGTATGTCTCTATAGCATTTAAAAACGTGTGTTTTCCATTGTTATTAGCACTAATAAGCAGCCGGAACTGATTAATTTTTAATTTATTTCTTATGGGGAAAAATGATTTGAGTTACGAGCTCGGTCCTGGAATGGATTATGCTCGTATCTCGAGGTTCCACTGTACAGTACAGTACTGCGTCGCAGTCCAACATTAAAATACTAACAGTAAAGAGTGGATGCTTCTAAAATACTGAACTTTGACACCTAAACCTGTCACATCAAAGTTACAAGTTTTTTTTAAGCTGCCATTGACTAACAATACTAATAATATTGTAAAATAATAATACAAATGATTAATTCTTACCTTTTGGCGAACATAACTGGTAGATAGAAGGCTGGATAATCTCAGTCGTCGCTGGCATGTGGAGTCCAGTTTGTTTTTATCCTAAACAAAACAATGTCAAACAATTAGCAGCAGTTAGCATTAGCAGCCCATGTTAACAAGCCTATTTAATACTGAGAACTACATTACAACTTCCAGCGAGAGTGCTGACTGAGGAACCTTCTAAAATATTACATAGGAATTTCTTTTGTGCTAATTTGCTCAGGTGCTCAATTTTTGGAGTGTGTCATAGAAATAACTTTAAAATTAGCTTAAAAAACGAAGTAAAACAATTGTTTAAATGTTAAATAAATGTTTTGTTCTGAAAGTGTACCAACGTAGCCCAGGCCGGTGGATTTTGACACAGTTTTGATTAATTTTACTAAGTCCTGAGGGGAAATGTAGGTTTGTCCCCATCTCCAGGTGTTTGTTTTAATTAAATGTCTCATGCACGCAATGTCCATGTTTGCTGTAGGACACTGAACCCTTTTTTTTAATTACACCCTTCGTTTTACACTGTGGATACACCAGGGAGGCTGGATAACACTGTAGCAGAACTGTTAAAACATCTCTATCTTATTTTGTGGGAATTCAAATTCATCTGTAGCAGGGAGGTTTTGAAGCAGAGAATGAAACAGAAAAAGTGAAAAAGTAAAAGATGATGTGTAATATAGTGTTCTATTTTGGTTCAACTGTACAAGTTTATTTTGATCTTTTTTTAAAAGTAAAACTTGAATGAATGTGACGTGCAGTGTTCAATTTCACACATCACTTGTTCAACCAGCTCTGACAATAATGTTCATAATAACAATGCACACAATATAGAACTAACTTTTCTAAAACTAAGGCATTTCGGGGACTTTTTA
>NC_024325.1:12335143-12354263 GCF_000523025.1 Cynoglossus semilaevis
CAAGTGAACATTTTCATCAATTTTTTTTAGTGAAAAAAATGACAAAAAGCTCATATTACCATGAAAGTATGAAATTTTGAAAAATAATTTTACATAAATTTTGGTCAAGATTTTTTAGTTTTTGCCCAAAAATTACATGAAAAACAGATTTTCACAGAGATTTATTTGAAAATAAATTTCTAAAAATGTTCTCTAGATGCCCTAATCTTATCAGAAACATGCAGGAAAAGATCATTTTTTAAAAAATATTTTACAAGACTTTTCTACAATTCTTTTTATAGTTTTTGACCAAAAATGACACAAAAAGCTCACATTTTAAGAGAAAATGTTTTGAGAATTTCTAAAAAATGTCTCTAAATGCCTTATTTTATCAGAAACATTTAACATTTACTATTAAATTTCAAAAAATAATTTTACAAAAAGTTGTCAAGATTTTTTAGTTTTTGATCAAAAAAGTTCACATTTTAACAGAAAATTTCAAAATTACAAAAAACTTTCCTAACACGCTTTTCAAAATGCTCTAATCTGATGAAAAACATGCAGAAAAGATAACATTTTGAATTTTTTTGAAAACTATCATAATTTTTCACCATCTGATGAACAAAAATTGAATGATGAAAATATTTATCTTCTAAATAATTTTTTCTTAAATTTAACCAAATTTGATGAAAAACCTCTGTTTTCAAAAAATCATACACATTTACATATTTTAAGACATTGTGATGCATTTTTGGACATTATTTTTTCCGATTTTTCCATGAAAGTCATTTTTGTTTTTTGTCAAATTTTTGATAAAGTAAAAAAAGCTGTTTTTTGTATGTTTGACACAAATTATACAGGTTTGCATATTTTTGGAAATTTTGATGCATTTTTGGACTTAACACATACTAGCAGTTTGTACTAATTTATTTCCTTAATTTGAAGATTATTTGTAATTCCATACTGTGCCAGTAGTACAAATCAAATGATCAATTACTTATTGCCTTTAGCAAAAGCACATTATTTGGCCTGAGCCTCTGTGTAGGACAAGGGTGGGTTTGAACTTTTTGGAAAATGGGAAAAAAAAGGTTGTGTAAAGTGTAGTAAAGTGTCGTTCACTACACACAAATTTTGTTGTTTTACTTATAAAAAATATCTTGAGAAGGAAAAGAGAAAATTAACCACCGGGTTACCTTGGAATGGAAGTTAAGACCCAAGATTACATATATACAAGAAAAGCTATAAAAGACATGATGGGAACACAACCAGTTATTCCATACTTGCTGCTGTTCCCAGATGAGGAGGACAACGGACAGGAGGAGGAAGGGAAAGGCGACTCGTCTCATGTCACTTTCAGATCTTCCACGTTTAGTTTGCCTTGTCAGCTGAAGTGAAGAGACAAATACAGGTTGTCATGTGTTAGTGATCTTGATGATTCTTCAGCTATTCAACAGTTTCCCTTTAAAATTGATTATTGTTAACCAACAACTTACAACATTAACCACAACAGAATAAGACCAGACACTATGAATTCTGTCCAAATCTTGTTTCTCAAATTCATTAGAAGGATCGGTCCTGGTGCGCTGAGATATTTTTTTATCTGCTCACTTTAATCAGTTTCACATTGGGACAGTTTAGCAGGTTGAGTTCAATTGGTTTCAAAACTGTGTTTGGTCTGGTTCTCTATCAAACTGCACCTTTCAAAGAGCACAATCCCACCTGGAACATTGCTGCTCTTTCTGGCTGATATTGTCCTAAAACAATGATCAGGACAATAAAGACAAAAAGAAAACCTGGGTCAATGGCCAATGATTGGCCAAGACCCAAAACAGAAATCCTTCCTTTTTAGCCAAATGCAACAGTGCTATATCCTTCTCTGACCATATATCAACAGGAGTCTCTCACTACTCACTGTTTTTGTTTTGTTTTATGTACAGTGTCCTTGGGTGACTTGAAAGGCGCTTTTAAATAAAATGTATTATTATTACTCCACACTTTCCCACAGGAACTTCTGGTTTACCTCTAATTCATTGTTTTTTCAATATCACAAGGTCCTGGATTCAAGCCCCAGAGAAACCACATACTTAATGGCACCTCCAGTGGTAGCCTGTATAACAGACTTCCATTTTCTATTTCAAAAAAAGATAACTGTGGTTGTAGCTCCAGAGATTCATTAGAAAAGGTCTTTGTGGCAAGACTGAAAGGAGAGGGTGGAGCCGAGACAGGAGAGACACTTAAAGTTCACAGGGGAGGGAGAAGAAGAATCCAGTGTAAGAAAGAAAAAAAAAAAAAGAACTTTGATCCCACGCTGGGGAAATTGTTAACAGCAGATCTGCTGCAACAAGGCTGCCCAACAGGAGGCACCAAGTATGTGGTTCCTCAGGGACATGAACCCAGGACCTTCTGCATGTAAGGCAGACTTGTAATGGGGCATAGTAAATGCTAGATTATAATAAAATGACTGACAGCAGGGAGTCAAACATCAGAGAGCATTAAGCAGACATTGAGAAAAGAACAACACTCTCACCTTCTAGTAGTCCTGTGAGCCCCACAGCGTTAAGTTGTCACGTAGCTGCTGCATGATAGCTGTGCTATCCTTACAATAGTCTTCACGTTTATCGTCCACTTCAGCAATTGCAGCGTTGAACGCAGTTTCCGCCAGTCTGTAGCACAAGGTCAACACATGTACACATTGAACACAGCAGATTTAAAGTTCAGACAGTGGGAGTCTGTCCACTTACAACTCACCTACTGCAATTTTTAAGAACTAGAGTTTTTGGATTGGACAGAGGGCAGGAAAAACATTACAATGTGATTTTTTTTAAAAAGGTCTTCAGTTAATTTCTTGGAGTTATTTTCAAACCCATACACCCACAGTTCAACATCTGCACCTACCCGCAAGCCCTCTCTGGTAAATTGAGGATTTCGTAGTAGAACAGGGAAACGTTAAGAGCCAATGCCAGACGGAGTGGGTGAATTGGTGACAAATTGTCCAAAGCGATGTCAAACGCAACTTGGTATTGTTTCTGGCATTTTTCCATTGCTTGTTTCTTGCTGATGTCATCCGTGGTAACCTCAACCAGGTACTGGTAGTAATCGCCCTTCCTGAGCAGGGGGATTGACAGGGTCACACTGACATCTGCTGACCAGCATGCTGACAGATGAACACTGTATTCCATTTACTGAATTTGGGATTATTTAGAGTTGGATTAAATCGTAATATTTCTTATGCTTACAATAAGTATTTCTGTGCTTTTTGTGTCTTTCTAGGTAATCAATTGCTACATTAGCTAATTTCACTAACTATCTTTAAGAGCAAACATCAAGGACTTAAGATATTTTTAAAAACATAGATTAAAACATATAGACATCAAATTACAATGAAATAAATGATATTTCTGGCTGAATTTTTTTTTTAAAAATTACCCACATACATTTTGTAAAAAAAAACAAACTTTTCCCACATGTTGCTCAACTGGAATAATGTTTGTGTCAATTTCATTCTGAACATTGTTGCAGATATCCCTCACTTCCTGGGCCACCTGCAGTCACAGAAAAATAAGGAGCGGCCAGGCATATAGAAAAGCAGCAAAACTCAAGATACCATGACAACTTGCCCCACCAAAATGTTGTAAAAATGATGTATATTTGGTTTTATTAAACTATGTTTTACCTTGTCTTTGAGCTCTTGAATAATATCTAGTTTTTCTGGAGTGTCCGTTTTATCTCCAATACCGCTGATTATCTTCAAGGCAGATCTTTTGGGTCCAATGCTGTTCTTGAAAGCTACCGAAAAAAGATCCCTCTCTTCAGTTGTCAAGCCGTGTTTGAATTCTGCAACTTTCACCATGGACTCCGCCATATCTAAAGGCAGATAGAGAGAAAAGGGTGGCATCAGATGATGGCTTCTCAAATCTCAAAACACTTTCCTGTGGGTGACCTCCTCACTACCTGATTGACACCTAATATCTACTTATTTCAGACATAGCCTTGATAGCAGCCATTGTCTATTGCATTAGAGTGTATGAAATGACAGATTAATACGTGGAGGTCAAACAATTCTATTGCTACTGACTCTTTAACTTTGTTGAAGGCTTTTTTTTCTACCTCTTCATATTACATTAGCTTAAAATAATTAAAGTTATGAAGCATGGGTTTTTGCCGTTCCTTCCTGGAGAAACACAGAAGAAGAAGAAAATCACAACTAACATTATTTCGGTTTTATTTATTAACTAATGCTGAACGATGTTTTATTTTGAAAAACAACTGCAACAACTAATAACCGCTTCTGTAGCTGAACAAGTAAGGAGGGGGAAAAGGAGCCACGATAACGCCGAAAGTGACTTACCATCCCATCTCTCCGTTTGCTCGTAGACTTTTGCCTTACATAGAAAGTAGTTCTTGTCGTCCATGGTTGCTTCCACGTTGCGGCTTCAAGTATTTTAAATGTAAAAATGGGTGCATTCAATGGATCAGCTCGGAGTTGATTCTAGAGGTAGTGAAAAAGCACCGCCGTTCTGCTGAGTAACACGTGTCTTTCGTATTAACACGAATCTGGGGAAACCCTCCCGCGCTGCAGCGGAGGCGTGGCACACCCACGTGACACGGCCAAAAACGGAACACCCACACGACATGCTTTACAAAAAATGAGAAAATAAATCTATCTGTACACAGCACAACACTTGTTAAATAAACTACTGTATCTTTATAAAAACAAATGTAAAGATTTAGAATTAGTTTGAATCAAGTGAACTGCAGTGTCAATACAATGCCAAAGTAATTAGAATTGGCTGCAATCCAAAATAAACATACAATATTCTGAAATTAAAAAAAGTTATAATTTAAACACAGAGAACAGTGCACTTCAGTCGACCTAACTGAGAATAATTACATTTATTTATTTAAAACCAAAATGTAATATATTTAAAGGAAAAAATGCAATTAAGATCTTTTTGAATTTATTTGTTTGTTTATTTAGGTTAATCTGCCAAATTCAAAAGGTAACCCATATAAATTTAATCTCATTTAAATGTTCAGAAAGAAATTTAATGATTTATTGCAAATTGTAAGCTAGTGTGACATTTGTTAAGGAACAATTCTACATTCAATTATATGCAAACTGATGTACTTCATAAAGATTAAGCTGAATGGTTGGTATGTTCTTTTATTGTATTTTATTGACACGTTATATGCACAAATGACACTAACTAATTTAAAAAGTATAAAAGGGTAGACTTGTAAGAACATATTTTCAATAACATACAATGAACACTGAAAAATATGAAATGGTTAAACCCACTTCAAAGTTCAGATGGGTAAGTGACTGGAGAAAGAGGAATGCAGTTTAACACAAAGGCAGGTGCAAATATGTTAAAAACTATCACCTATAACCCTTGTCACATAAAGTCATTTGACAGGCGCACACAAGTTGTAATCATGTTTGAGATTTTTGTCACACAAACACACTTAAACACTAACGATGTTGATTATCAAGTTTAGCAAAAGTAATTACCATTTGTACTTGGTGGTCTGTGGTTTCAGACATACCTATATTATTGAGCAATGTGAATGATGGAGCAGTCTGTTGCTTGTTTTTTTTAAACTGGTGTCTTTGACAGCTGGTGTCTGAATGTGTTTAAATGCTGCTTCACAATGTTACACATGAAATGTACATCTATGTAGGTTTAACATTTGTTCAGTAACTTTGAATTTACTTTTTATTTGTCCAAGTTTTATGCAATATTGCAAATTGTTTTTAGCCCCAACAACGGTGACAGTTCATCTTCATTAATCTTTTCACTATATATATATATATATATATATATATATATATATATATACACACACACACACACACATATACATACATATATATAGTGAATAACTACAGTCTACATTGTTCAGCTCTAGGTGATGTTATCCAGTAGATAAAACAATGGAATGAACATGTTATTTTATCGGTTGATGTGTTCATTTTTATTAGTCGATCTATGAAATACAAGCCGACATTGACAAAATGAACGCAGCACTGTTTCTACACTGAACTTAGCATATGAGCTAAAATCAACTTTGACAAGTTATCACAGTGTTGGTACACTTTAAGATGTATTTATCCAGCCATCCAACCCCTGTCACACCCAAAAATGTAGACTTTTCAAAATGTCAGTGTTGTGTTGTTTTCTACATCTCAGCAATTCTTATCCTTAGCTCAACACAAACAAAAGGTAATTTGAAGATCATTATTTCTTTAAAAAGAAACCTGAAACTATTGGTTATTGTGTCAAAAATGACCAAGAACTACCAAGAAAAAAAGAAGAAAATTAAAAAATTGGAAAAACAAGTAAACATGTTGTTTGGTTGTTGTTTGCACCGCTGTGCCATGTTTGTCACCTCAGCAAAAAACCAAGAGGAGCAGAAGCAGCAGGCCATTTAAACAGCAGCAGGTTAAATGTAAAAATATCTGTTTAAGCAAGTGACTATACACACACACACACACACACGTATGTACACAGTTTTTTCTTTTAGAAATGCCTTGACAATTACACTGTTCCATTTTTAATCCTCGAGCTAAGCTTAAAGCTCTCCCTGTAGTGGACACTTTTTCTTTTTTAGAGAAACTTCCAATGTTTTTGTTCAATTGTCTCACATCAATAAATAGAAAATCCAGAATAAAGCAAGAATTTGATCTCCTGTGGCTGTGTTTGAAATGAGTCCCAAACTAGTTGGGTTAATAGAAAAAAGGCAGCAAATACAGGCAGGACTGTCGCATGAATAGAATCCATGAAAATGACATCTGACCAACATTTCAAGTTGTTGGCTGGGTCTGAGAGGTCTTAGCGGTGGGTTCATACTTGTGCTTGTGAAAAATTTTCTTTGAAAAAAACAAAACAAAAAAAAAACATTTTGAAAAGACTTGTTGGCAGGCCATGGTGGCAGTGCTTGGTTTCCTCAGCTTTCATCATCGGGATGCTGTTGTTCCAACAGTCGCACGTGGGTAAAGGGAAAGTGGCCTCGTTTGCCCTTGCATTCCCCTTCCCACTGGCCATTCACATTGATCTTGGTCACTTTAACCATGTCTCCCACCTGATGATAGAACATGACAAAAATGCCTGGTTATTATGGAGTCAGCCCTCTGTATTTTCTGTCAGTAACTTGGTCAAACTGAAGCTGTCAATACAATCTCAATGTTCTGTTCTAAATCCCACAGGCCACTAAATAGAACAGCATTGAACTAGTATTCATTGATCCGTCTGTTTTTGCATCTGCAACACCAGACTTGTTCTGTAGCTTAACTGCCTCAACAAACCAGCGTGGGGCAGGTTGCTGCAAGTCCCGGTAGAACTGGTTTGCTAAGTCTAACAATGTCACTGGAGGAGCTTTAATCACAGGTTGCTACAGTGAGCCACAACTCATAGGCCTCAACAATTGTGACAGTAGAACATATATAGTCCCCATAACTGTGTTAAAATTTCTGACATTTGTTCTGTCGCCAGATTCCACAGCTCTTTAACAGGTTATCCTAAATGTGAGGTAAGACATGTTATTGATAACTTCAAAAAAGCCCAGATGTACAATGAGCGACTGGGAACTACTCACAGACAACTTCTGTCAACCAATAACGTCACGCCAAGACCTTCAATGCCTACAGCACCTACAGCATTAAGCAAAAAGTTTTTTCTTACATTGCCCCCTTGACTTGGAACACCTTAAAACAAGATTTTCAGTTGTCTAGTTTAATTCCTTTGGAATATTTGTAACTAATTTTAAGGGCACTTAAAAATATTTGAAAATGAATCAGCACTAGGAATGACCTATTCGGTTGGCCGATATTATCGGACATCCCTAATTAACACACATGGTGGGAATTGCATAAGGCTTCACAGATATCAATGTGGCCATTGGTTAATAAATGACCAAAAATTATGCAATGCCTTTTCCACTTTTGTTTTCCTACTGATAACTGTAATGTTAATATCAGGGAATGTACTGAATCAAGATGTTTGCATGCCATTACACTACTAATAAATACATATAAAAGTGTACAGCTACACCTGGATTAAATACAGAGTATGGCGTAATCATTTCCAATGATTTCCCTGTAATGTACTTTTTCTTTATGTTAACACTAATAAATCAATACTGGAAAGACTGTCCTGTTCTACCTCCACAATCTTTGCAGTATCTTCACACCAGCATTTGCATTTTCCTGTGTTAAGTTTTAAAAAGAACACCGAACAGACAAAGAAGACTGACAGCAAGTGGCTGCTGGGGATTGGAGGTGTGTATGTAGAAAGTAATGTTTTTCTTCTTTCGTATTAGGTTTTAATTTAAGTTAAAGTAATGGTTCATCCTAAAAACAAGACTCCACTTTTCTTCCCTACTACATAATGTGCTCATTTTGTAACAATATTGCAATGGCAACGTACCTGCTAAAGCTGTTGGGCAGGGATGAGCTTTCACATCCACGGACATGATATAGCCTCTGAGCAAGCACAGTTGCATTTGACAAGCTAAACATTAGCTTGACAAGCTAAACCCTAGCTTGACAACTATTTCCAGTTCTATAGTGTGAAATCCCAGGTTGTAGCCTTTTAGACACTTGAAAAACATTTAGTTCTGACAAAGAAAACTATGTAATGTGTTGCAAAAAAAACCCCTCACCTTCAAACTGTTTCACTGCTAGTAGTCGAATTGTGGATAAACGTAATAGCCCAAGAAAACAGAATTCTGTATTTGTCTCTATATAACGAGATGTTCTTAATTAACTGGACTTAAGGTAAAAATTGTTGTTGTTTTCAGAACAGAAAACTTGTTGGTACTAAGTCTATATAATATAAGCAGTTGGCTTGTAACAGTAACATGTGTAATGAAGAAATAAAGATTTTTTTTTGCAAAAAAAAAGACATTGTCTATCCTTCTTAATAAACCTCACTTTTCTTTGCATTAATGGCCTCATTTATATATTTGTTCAAAGAACAACAACGTGCCTTATTTTAGCTTATATGAATGTTTCATTCATTACAATGTGTACAAAAAGAAGGGCCTGTATTGAGGACGATGAAGCCACCTCACTGTGTTTTTGTGAGTGTTGTCAGCTTCCATTTGTGACAACACTATCTGTGCGGGCTCACATGCATGAGTAGGCCATTTGCAACCCAGAACAGTCTGGGCCACATCAGCAAATACACAGAAAAGGAATTAGTTATTGAGTTGATATATTACCTCAAGAGCAAGTGCCGTCTTGTCGTAAGCATTGGGGACTCTCTTTTGAATGGCTCGGGCGTACACGGGCCCATTTTGCAAGTTAGGAAGCTGAGTGTTGACGACAGGCTGCGCGTACTGGCCTGGATCCCCCAATAGGTTGACTGCTGTGCCCCCTGTTCCATCTGTGCTGCCAACTATCACTCCAGTTTGACCCCCCTGTCCGGCTGCCAAAATAGGAGAACCAAAATCAGCACTGGGGGGCGAGGCAGGCCGATACTTTTCCACGTAGTTCACAGGGATCATCCCAGCTCGGCCTTCCTGGTTTGCAGCATTCCACCATTGCTCCTCTGGCTTTTCCAGCACACGGAGAATGTCACCCTTACGGAAAGGAAGGTCCTCCTCGTCATTGCCCGGGAAGTCAAACAGCGCACAGACAAATTCTGTCTCTTCTGGCTGTTGTGGGACACAGACTATGGGCGAGCTGACCAAACTTGTGTTCTTAGCTTTGCTTACAGGCTCTATTAGTGTAGTGGTATCTAAGTAGTGGATCTTATAAAACTCCAGAAGGGTCGATAGGCCGTCAAACTCTTGATCCCCAATCCGAAACTGTGGAGGAGGTAAACCTAGGAAAGAAAGAAGATTTGTAAGTAAGTTAAACTAAATGAAATGAATAAATTAATACAATCCTGATATCAGCAAACTAAAAATATAAATTAAGATGCAAATGTTCCTATTGCATTAATCATTGTGGATTAAACTAGCCCTCTGTTTATGATGTTATACTATTGCTGCTTGTTGCCACAATGGTTCGGGTTGACCTCACACTTTACCCTATATCCAGAGTCGTGCCATATACATAACACTACTTTCCAGTTCATCTGATATTCTTTAAGGTAACTGGTATGGGCAAGTACACAAGTGAAAATACTCGCACATGTATTGGTTTCAAAACAATGGTATCGTGAAAGCCCAATATATACCTACTGAAAAATCTCAGTTATGTCAACTTATACGAAACTGGTTTAACAGTCTAATAGGAGCCACAACGAAGGATAGGAATAGGAACACGAAGACAGGATCACACACATTCCAAAGAATCCAGTCCGATCAGTCATCCTCTCGTTTTGACAGCCCTGTTTGTGCCATTCAGTGCAGTTAAATTAAAAATGTCACATTTATAAGATTTAGCCAAGGGGTATTTTCAAGAACATATATTTATTTATTTACAGTTATTTTATATTAAGCAAAAAACATCGTGTTCGTTATAAGTTTAAACTGGCACTTCCCATGTTTCCCGATTACACTAAATTGTGCAGAAAGGCGTTTTATTATATTGCGTTGTATTTTGGATCAAGTAGGCTGAGACCAGTTTATTCTCACTTTACGCTCGTGAAACAACTAAGAAATGCACCGTGCACTTTAACATAGTTAAATTCAAGAAAGTGCAAATACTGGCAGACTTTTTTTTTGCATGTTTAATTGACGCTGCTCGGCATTGCATAAACCACCCAACCTGCGCATGTTGTCAACATGTGCAGTACATGTTGACAACTTTATTTCTTTAATCAAGTTTGCATAATGTGTAAAAGATTTAGCCGAATTTAAGACAATGATCTTGCAAAAAATAAACAGATGCTACTACGACATTCAACTTACTATATCTATGTTGATTTTTGACAATAGAGAAACGTGACGCTTTGCAAATGAAGTTTGGCGTGACTCAGTACACGGGGGAAGAGGGGCGTAACGGGGCTGAATCGCTACAATCCACAAATTACACAGGAATTCTTGTTATTCTCATGCAATAATATAAAGCATAGGTCAACACTGGCTGTGTGAGGAAATTATTCAACATTACCTGAACCAGACTGTCTGTTGTTACTGATTCTGTTGATGATATAATGGGACACTTTGGAGTTCTCTGAAACAGACAGCACGAAGTCGCCAGGGATGGAGAAGGAGTCCCTGACCAGGAAAACACCGTGTCTCTGTCCCTGTAGAAGGGAGACAGCTTCAATGCGCTTCAGCTTGCCCCAGTACCAGCTATCACGATTTTCGGCATCAAAATTACCGGCCATAGCTATAAAATTAAATAAAAACGCCCGAGCCTTGAGGCCTCACCCTATCCGCAACTCATACAAAACTTTGGTTTAACTTTACGATGCCGCTGCACAAATAAAAAAGTTAAAGTAGCAACTTTAACCTAACAGTTTCAAAGCGTCGGTCTCTTAAAGTTGTGTTGATTTTTTAATCTATCGTTTTATTTTTATCAAAGAGGAATTGTAGATACATTAAAAAAAAAAACGTTCAGTGAAAAACTACGAGACCGAAATGGCGGATCCTGGGAAACGTTGACCTCATCTACCGGAAGTGATGCCTGGTCATTGGGAAGTGTTGCGTTTGTGGACCTTTGGAAAAGCTAGGAAATATGACGTCCCATCGTTTTGGTTCTCTACAAAAGTAATAGTTATTTGTTAAATGAACATCGGAAAGAGTCAAAATTCGAACTTAAATTTGAGAATTGTGTGTAAATTATGGCAAATAAAACCAATCAGTAGTCTGCTTTAAAGCTCTTAAACAGATATTTTGAAAGAAATTAATGGGTATCAGAACTATATATATATATAAAATAACCACATTTGCAAAAAATAAGTTCTAACCGAGAAACTATACCGTATTCTTACGTATTTTTTTGTAAATGCACTCGTTGTTCTGGTCATTGATTAACATTTGTCTGCCTGCACTAGATACAGATTGCCAGAAGATGGCAGTGTTTAACCGGAGAGCACATAGGTGACACATCTTGAATTTGGGAAAAATACTATGGATACCCAAAAGCATTGGTTGACTAAAGAGCCAATAAATATTTTTTTAAAAAAACCCACAAAGCACTGATAAATTATTTATAGATAGACAAGCTTTTCAATTAAAAGCTAATTAGCAAAAGCCGCTGGTTTATCTTAGCTAAATATTTTTGGAACAAATCATGTTTGTACAAAATCATGTACAAATTGTAATACCTTTTCAAGAAATCTTTCAAAATTGAGACACTTTACATGGGCTATATAACTCACTTGTTAATTGTGCACATAAAACCCATTCCTATTGAAACCAAGACAAGGCAACAAGTCTTTGGAGTCAGACTTGGCATATGCTGCAAACTATTTTCTTTTTTTTATTTTCTTACTGTGTTTGACCTGTTAAAAATCACACAAAAACACTAATAGACACCACCCTTTAACAATCAGCAGTTTGTAAATGTTCACTTTAGCCTCTTTTTGTCAGGCATATTTTCACCATGTTCACAACATTCTGTGGTTAAAAAAAAATAACATCTACTCTGATACAGAGTCATTCAAACTTCTTCAGATGATTGTACAGAGATTGGACATATGTAAAGACACACATAGGGTCCGGCTTGTCCCCCATATCCAACATGTCTTCCACCTCGATCAGACGCAGACAGTCAGCCTGCTCCCTGAAACATGAAGATGTTTAATGGATCCAATTATTTATGGACAAAATTCTTCAAAACATTCCAGTATATCAAGGAATAGTTTGCAATCTATATGTTTTATAGTACTGAAAAACCAACCATTTGCCGTTAACGGTTAGCCAAAGTAGCAAAAAAGTCTAAATGAAACTCAAGCTATAATAGTAATAATATTATAATTAAACACTAGAAAATAGTGTAACAGCTATAATATGCTAACTGTAAACGTTGGACCACAAAAACGCACAGATTAGCAAAACAAAGCATAATTAAACAGATAAACGTTAGCTGAAATATATCACATTAATCTGTAAATATACAGTATAAACATCCCCCTCATTATTTGAACAAAAAACAAAACTCTCTTTTAGAAAGAAACCATTCCCTGTAGCCTGTGCTTACTCTGCAGTGGTGAAGGCCAGTGAAAGGTTGTGTTTGCGGTTTGCAGGGTCCAATGTGTTGTAGTCAAACTCCAGAGGGAAGAAGGAGTGAACCAGAGCACAGAAGGCCATACCATCACTCCAGCAGGATGAGAAGTTCTGGATGTCAATGTTCTGGGAACAGAAAACAGCAGAGAGATTGACCTGGCTACATTTTAGCACATTTGTGGACTAACTCTGAGCTATGACTAAGCTAAAGGTTGGCAAAATGTAGTAAACTTCTGTGACATGTTCTTCTTTTTTGCTAACTTTTTAGTGTTTTCTCCATTCAAACTCAAACTCCATTTTTAACTCTGGCCTAATCTTAAGACTAACTTCTAGTTATTTTTCATTGTTCATCTTCACCCACTCATTTTACCTGATAGCCAATGGTTTTGGAACGACACCACTCCAACAGAATTTGCTTTATGCCACTGGCGCTAGACACTCCAAAACTCTGGGAGCGTTTCAGTTTAGGTTTTGAATCTTTAGGCCTTTTGTTCAGAGAAAATATATTGAAGAAAATTATTTACGGAGATAAATATGCTGCAGAATTTTTTTAAAAAGTGAGTTCAGAATCACTTACTTGATGGGCTCCGAGTTCATCCGCTCAAACAGAGCCCGCTTGGCCTGAGCTCCACTGGAGCCTGTAAGAGTCTGGGATTTCTTAATGTCCTGTTTAAATTCAACAGCCGCTGGTTTGTTCGCTTTCCTGAAGGAAAAACAGTGACAGAGAGACCCAAGTAAAATTCCATTTTCCTGCTGGCAGGTTCAAGCTCACGCTAAAGTCAAAAATTGTAATCTATCCCAACTTTGCCAAACCCTAGTCTGTAAATTGATAAATAAAAGATAATAAAAGTAAGTACAAAAATTGTTAAAGGTTAGCAAGAAGTAAACAGTCTGCAAACAGTTCAAAGCTAAGACAAATGCTTAAAACATTTGCCTTTCAATACATATACAGTATATGTATATACACACATGCACATATATACTTATATATGTATGTTAATATGTATGTTTATATAAAGTAAATATATATATATATATATAAATATATAGGCCCACCTCCCCCCGAAAATAAGCCACAAGACAGCAAAATGTTAGCCCAAAAATAGCTAATTGCTAAACGACATCAATAGTAAAGAGACAGTGACTTACTTTTCCAGATTTGGTGAGAAACCAGACTTAATGATGGATTTGGATGGAAGCAGCTTTTCTGAAGTCGCAAGAAAGACATGCAAAACAAACGAAGGAAAAAAGATCAAATACCTCCACATTCACATTCACATTCACAGAGTAAGACATGTCAGCATAAGAAGGCCTTCATATCTGCATCATCTGTATGTTACCTGCAGACTGGGGGAAGCTCACACTTCTCTTCAGACTGGGACTGGGTGTTTTCAGAACAGGCACTGAAGTGAGATACATATATATATAACATATGTACATAAAATCAAAGATCAAAAGTGGCAATAATATGCTTTAAATATGCTTAAAATTGACAACTTGCTTTAAAACAGCTTAAGGTAAGGTAAAAGTACAACAAAATGACATGGAAAAGTAAGGCCAATTGTTAGACACATCAGCTAACGATCATCACAATCTGACAAAAAACTCAAAAAAGAGCTCAAGGTTGGACTGTATGTATGTGAAAAATAGCAACATAGCTAAATGTTAGCTAAGAAATTGCTAAAAGCTCTCGTCACGCTCCGTTGAAAAAAATGCAAAGGTAAGTAAAGGTGAAGCAGTACATTTATAAAAAAATAGCTTGCTAGCTTAATGACTAAAAGTAAACGCAGAGATAGCTAATCGTTAGTAGAATATAGCCAAACATAGATAAAATGTGACAAGTATACATTTGCTTAGAATAAGCTGGAGGGAAAAAACTGACTGACAATGACAGTGATGTGAATCAGGTGTTGGCACCATTACATATACAGTGCCTACCCCGTTTAAAGGGATATTCCCCAGGTTTGACAGAGGACTCCTGTGATGCTGATAGAATCACAGATTGAACTGTTGTAGCAGATGACAGTGATGATGATGATGATATTGATGATGATCACAGATGACAGTGATGATGATGATGATGATATTGATGATGAAGATGACTCTGTGTTGGGTTTGGCGACAGCAGAGAGCGGCAAGTGAGGCTTTGATTCAGCAGCGTCTAAATAAGACATGGTTCCATTAGAATCTGTGTTGATTATTTTCTTGTCTTTCTCCGAGTGTGGTTCTTTGTCTGCTAACTGTTAGCTATTTTTGCTATGTGTCTTTGAGTTTGGGATTTTTATACTCAGTTTGGGTTGCATTGTTTAGTTTGGCAAATGTAAGTTTTAGCTAAATACTCAGTTTGGGTTACATTGTATAGTTTGGCAAATGTAAGTTTTAGCTAAAGATTAGCCAATAAACATGTACATGTGTATAAAACTAAGGTACTCTCAGCCAGCATGGAAACACTTGAGTTAGCTGATGGATCTTCTTTTTCGCTCTAGGTTTAGCACAAAGAAATAGTTAGGTGTGATGGTTTGAACATCACAGGGAGATATTTGTGTTCTCACCACGTCTGAATGGATAATCTCCTCGCTTTACTGCAGGAGGGTCTGTAAGAGCAGGATTCAGTGCTGAAGCAGGACTGGGGTCAGGTTTGGGCAAAACAGAGTCAGAGCTGGTTTTTGTCACAGCAGTCAGAGAAAAATGTGACAGAGCATGAGATCCAGACCCTGAGTAGTCCGGAATGATCTGACTCCTCTGATCTTTAGCTCCAGAAACAGCTGTGAAAAAAGGAATGAAAAATCTGTCATTAAACTACTTTGAAAATATATTCATTCAACATTTACTGAAATCCTTTGTGTCCTTTAGCAATAAACTAATAATAAAATAGTTCACAAGTATATTTAAAAAAATGCCTTCTGGAGATACGTAGAGTACAAGTTAGCCTTCAGTAAAAATGATTCACCTGTTTCCACTGTCAGAGTCTCAGCTCCTCTCAGATGTAAAGCAGCAGACGGAGCAGGTCTGGCAGAAGGAAGAACTTCAGAACTGAGTTTGGACGCCATGGCAGTGACGGGGAGATGAGGCTGAGGTTCAGCTACATCTGTGAAAAAAAAAAGAATTAATAAAATATAAACATACTGTACATTATAAATCAGTGATTCCCAACCACTGTGTCGTGGCACATTAGTGTGCTGTGAGACATCATTAGGTGTGCCACAATTTCTTTTTTCTTTGTTTGTCAATTCATGACATGCAGAACTATTAAATACCCTTCCACTAGGTGGCACCAAATGGCCATGAAAACCAAAAAAAATCAGAAGTTGAAGAACATCTTTGTGAGTGTCTTTCTTTAATTCCTGCGAGTATATTTTTGTTTAGTGGTGTACAGTGGGGTTTTCCTAATGACAAATATGTGCCACAGTACAAAAACAGTTGGGAAATATAAAAAGGACCACGGTCTTACCAGCAGAGGGAGCCAGTGGCTTGGCTGGAGTTTCTTTGCTGACTTTGGGAACAGCAGCTTGAGTCTGAAGATGGGTTGAAGCTTCAGCAGTGACCATTTTGACTGCAGTGAGAGGGAGGTGAGGTTTGCTCAGAAGACCTGATTCTTTCTCGTCTGGGGGGGGAGAAAAAAAAAGTTGGCTGAGCGATCAGTGAAGGCAGCACAGATGAGACTGTTACACTGATAGGATACATCCACAGAGGGAGGAAGTCTAACCAAGTGCTTTGTGAGATTCCAGGGTGTGGGACTGAGTGATGGTTGCCGGTTCTGGATTGGGTTTTGTGATGGCAGTGAGAGGCAGATGAGACTGGGGACAAACGTCTTCACTCGCTTGTCCTGCATCACAGTCCACTGGTGACCTTTCTGTGAAAAAAAGGGTAAAGTGCGATTAGTTGAGGTCTGAGCCCCATATGACTACAGTGTTCCCTCTCTATATCGCTGTTCTCCTTTTGCTCCCTCAGTACATAGCAGATTTTCTTAATCCAATCTCGCAAAAGTTTCACCATAATCGCAAAATATAGTACAAAATAAACTAAAAGACATTAAAAAATAATTATACATACGAAAGTGTTGGCTTTAAAAATGTGGATTCTAGTTTTGAAATTGCAATAAGCACATTTGCGACTGATCGCTGGTAGCTTTGTTTACCTTGACGAGATCGTACACAGCATACTATTGACTTATACCATATTTTTTGGGTCGTCTCGCATCATGTTTCCCAGGAGTTTGTGAATAATGCCTATTGACTTGGGTCGCGAAGGTTTGTAACCTTTAAAATATGGGTCCCCAGAAAAAAATGTTTGGGAAACACTGACTTATACAATGCGTACTCGGTGTGCTATTGGCTAATTGAGCATGCTCTTCTATTCCTCACGCTGATTGGCTCATGCATCATAGCATCTCTCAGCATCTCCCCTTGTCTGTCGGCCACTCTCTTGTTGCCATTATGCAACTGCAGGAGGGTTGATAACAGTGTGGGGGAGGTTTGTAAAGGGTAAATATATATGTAAATAATATAATAACTATCTCACCTCTACTTTGCAATTTTTCCCATTTTGCGGTTGGTCTTGGACTGCAACTACTGTGATAGGTAAGTACACTGTACACCATTAAAAGGAAACAGCAAAAGTTGACAGAGCTTGATTTATGTCACATATTAAACCTCACCGCAGTCTCTTGTTGTTACATTGACAATGTTGCTTGCTGTTAGCAAGAAAGCAAACATTTTTCATTGTCAACACAACAGAGCTACTGACGGCGCATTGTATTATGAGGTTTGGAATTGGTTCAAAATTTCAATTTCAGTTTTTATTAGTTATAAGAAAATCATGTGAGCTCACTCACCTTTCTCCTGACCACCTACAGGGACTTTCTTCTCTCCCGTGTCGTCAACGCCCTGTGCAGTGGAGAAAACAGGGAAAATACATGAGATCCAACTGCTCAGTCAGGAAACATTTTTGTATTCACAAAAATCATTCACTCATTGACCTAAAACACGGGCCAGTCAAAGTTGACTGATCCAGAATACAAAACAATCGTCCATTTATTCATCATCTTCAGGGTTACAGTACAAGGCTGCACCCAATCCTAGCATTCAACAGGTGAGGGCGGGGCTACAACATTGGACGGTTCACCTGTCCATCACATATAGAGACAACCAACCATTCACACTAACATTCACACCTGTGGTCAATTTAGAGTGAACAATAAACCTAGTCCAAACCATAGGAATCACACCAGCCTGGAACATGTGAGTATAGAGCAGTCACATGGTTCATCAGCTCAGCTGTTAACAGTTCTCTCTAACTGACAGCTGTGGCCGACGTGGCTCATGGTCACCACTGAGGGACTATTTTAGATTCTGTAATCAGCCTCCTCTGCGAGAGTTTCCGCTCCACTCCACTTACATCCCCAATATAGATACAAATGGATGCTTCGGGGAAATTTAGGACTCTAGACTGGCCTGGCCGCCCTCTCCCCCCCACCCCTTCACTCCAATTCCAGATCCTGTCGGCGGCTTCTTTGCTTTCCAGAAATGCTGGCGAGTCTGGCAGCGTCACTGAAATAAAGCTGTTGCCGTCAGTCTGTCAACTCAACACCAGGAGGAGATAAGAACTTCAGTGATGTGCGGATCCACAGGAGCTGATGTCGGATATGAACATCTGACCTTGCTAATCCTGCCCCCCCACCACCACCCCTGTGTTTACACCCGTGTCACTATGGCTCCCCCAAACACATACCAGCAGATTCAATAATACTGGGATGGTAGAGATTAAAACACATTTAGCTAAAGCATAACTTTCGATTAGTTTGCTAACCTTTAAATAACTGCATTATCTCTAAGTTTGTTTTGACCACTTTTTTGGTCAAAGTCAACCTTTAGTCACCTAATTGTAGGTATTTTTTAAATTATATATATATATATATATATATTTATATATGTAGTTTAAAAACTCACCTACAAATATATATATTGTATTTCATCTGAAGCTAACTATTGCCATAGAAAAGACAACCTTTAACAAG